>NC_092335.1:464827500-465127500 GCF_046630445.1 Rutidosis leptorrhynchoides | reverse complement strand
CTCTCTACCAAGAAAAACCCACAGGTCGAATTAACGACTCTAGGCTTCGATCTAATCAATCGTTCTTGATTGGTTCGACTAAATCGACACCCGAACGTCACGAATTGCTAGAACATCGATCCGGAGATCCAAATAGCTTCAACAATTGCTCTTCGTCGTAACGTGCATGAATCCTATCTCCTTTTTACTATTATACTTGGTGTGTGACAAACCTAATACTGTATGTTATATAACTTTTACTTTGAAGTTTGAAAAATGAATTGTTCTATGTATGGCCAGAAGAATAAGAAGACATGTGAGAGGAGATATGTCATATGCTAGTGACAGTCCATCAGATAACACTTTGCATGATTCGGAATCTAAATGTTGAGAATGACTTTGGACTAGATGTTGATATCGTAGAGAACTCAACCGATGGTGAGAAAATGATACGAGTATGTGTAGTGAATAAGAGGTAGTATTTACCGATTTAAGTTCTTATACTCTAATTGTAGTTATGTGTTTATTGTGGTTCTCGCTTGAACTTATTTATTTATGTGGATATGTGTGAATTTTTCTACGACATCGACAAAATTACATGATGCATCACTATGGTTTACGTCAGATTTCATGCGAGGCCCCTAAAATCTTTTTTTTTACTTGCAGGGTTCCCTTACTTTACACTCGCTTCGCGAGGGGTCCTTGCGATTTACGGAGACAACTTAACGAATATAAAGTACGGGGACACCACACATTACTCATAGGGACCCTTTGCGAAACGAGTGTAAAGTAAAAGTACCCCGCACGTCAAAAAAAAAAGTTTATGGATTGCACATGAAATTTGGGAAAACCATATGGAGGCCTCATGTAATTTTATCAATGACAACCTTTAAAGTTATCGCTAACATGTATAAAAGAATTGTACAACCCATATGTAACATTATTTTAAACGTATTGTCGACAAATCTAACAGCTTTGTTATTTATATATATATATATATATATATATATATATATATATATATATATATATATATATAAATGTCAATGATAATATAATATAAAATGGTAAATTGGAAGTAAAATGGGTAGAATATCAAGAATAATGCTCGTAAGAATCCAATGCTTGAAGTGGGAATTCCATGGTGAAAGCACACCATTGTTATGCATCATCATGATCAAGTATTGAAAGGAACATGTTATGTCACCATCTATCGTTTAAAATCATTCTCTACTGACAAAAAGTTATATACCTTTAAGTTTTCCAATCTATAATTAAAATTAAAAGTCAATAAAGTTCATTATCAATCCATATAATACCATCTTTTCTTCAATTTTCATGAATAAATATAAGTTAATATAGGTTGACTGCAGTATAATAAATGATTCAATTCCTTGACATCATGGAATTAATGAATAGCGTATATGTAAATATTTATTTTTAATAGCTTAATAGAATATTATAAACTGGATAAAATGTAGTTTTTCTAACCTGTTTTTTATTGGCTGTACCAATAATTTTTCCATGTTAATTCTTAAGAAGAAAAATCATTAGTTATACCATAACTATGTACAACTATGTACGCAATGAAAGAGCTTGGGGGTGGCGAGTAGTTGGGGCTCTCAACTCAATGCGAGATGTGGCATGTGAATTGTTTTTAGGTGGTCAAGGAAGGTTTGAGAATTTAAATGATCACATATGTTTTTGTGATATGTGCCGCGTACATTAGAGTTAAAAATATCTGACTATCTAAGATAGTCTGAATGAAAAAAACTTTTTAAAAACTATGTACGCAATGAAAACTAACTAACAAAAATAAGCAATTCATGAATGCATGTAATATATACATTAATTAGCACATTAATAATGCATCATGTATACATGTATGTATGTATTTTAAAAAGATTTGGAGAGAACTAATTTTGTACAGAAATTAAAATTACTCTTTTTGGTGCTGTGGTGTAATTCACTAGCTAGCTCTCCTTTAAAATTAGATTTTCCTGAATTCTGACACTAAGTATATATTGTTTTATATAATCATTTGACAATTGACAATAGCCAATGGGGCTTTGCCTCATTGGTCACCATGTTAACATGGTGTTCGAGGAGACCAGGGTTCGAGTCTCGGGGGGGGGGGATTTTCGTGAATTAACTTCGTGAGCTAACCACTAACATTGCCTTTCAAAAAAAAATTTGACAATTGACAATAAATGATAAATGTGTCGGTTCAAACACATATTCATCGTATATTTTTTAATGATGGCATTGAGGTCTCAATTGGTAATCAACACTGTTCACATTTTACTCCAATATTATTCTTGTTTTTGTTAGATGACAAAGATAGCATTTTGTCACTTTGTTCAAATAAAAGAGACATACATCATAAAAATAACGATCTCATTTAATTTATACAACATGTATCAAGAAAATAAAAACAAGCTAAGAACAAAAGAGTATAAGCAATGGAATCTTGATGTTAATCACAAAATAAAAACCTAGCGAATGCTTAATAACATACTTAATTAGTACGGTGTAAAATTACCTAGCAAACACAATTAAGGTTGTTCACAAGCTTGACACGAGATGATACATCATCTACTTGCTATGAGAAATGGTGCAATAACAAGTCCAGAAGCTTAATAAATGACAAGTATATTCTTTGTGAACGTTTTTTCTGTTTAATACTTGAATGTGGACTAACCTTTTGCAGCACAACGAAGACTCCCATTCCAACTCTGGAAGATCACTAGAAGGCAAATTAAGCTTTCGAAAGTAAAGTATGCCTTACACAAAGGCCAATCACTGCCGAGTCACTAAAGATACCTGACTATCTACTTAGACTAGTAGCCTCAAACGATGAGTGACTAAGAAAGTACTACGTAGAAATAGTTCTTCAAGCTCCTCTACAACAATCACCCATTCACAAATGAGCGCATTCGATGTCGATATCGCCGTTAAAAAAAAAAAAAAAAAAAAAAAAAAATCACCCGTTGAACCGACACAGGATCCAACCCGAAGAACAACTAGGAAATCGGTGAGGGGTTATCAAGGCAAGGGTTGTCAAAACGAAAAACAACCCATAAGAATAACACCAATTAGGGCTCAAACTCAAACACCAAGTGTACCTTCTTCACCAGAACATGTATTAACTATATATCTATATGGATAAACAATATTAATTTGATACACCAGAGAAAAAAGTAAAAATAAAACCTACGAAGAAAAAAATGAATATCTGACCTTAGTATACACATGAACATATATATGTTGATCATCAATCTACTTGTTTTATACTGTAGTTGTTTCAAACGAAATCAAACAAGGATAACGAAATCATGTATGTATAAATATATATCTATATATACATCAAACGACATCAAGATACTCGTTAATTCTAAAGATTGTTAAGGTAATCAAATAGAATTCTTTTAGGGTGTCTCATGAAGAAACTTATAGAACAAATTTAGCAGGCTGGCCACCTCCCTATATACCATTTAACCGTAAATATTTATTATCAACACGTATATATGATACGACGACGTTTGGAGGTGGACAGAATGCCAAACGAACTCTATAAGTATGCTCACGAGAAACCCTCCCTCCTTTCACAGAGAGAAATTAAGAGAGAAAGAAAGAGACAAGAGCTAGACAATTTAAATTACTGCTAAAGCAACTTTAGTACGGAGTAACTACAGAGTACATTACATTCCCATGTAAAAACTAAAAACCTAGGGGGTGAAAGTGTAAATTTAAATTATGTACTGTATATTTTGCAAATACACAAAATAGTGACAAAACATATTTTTTTTGTCATCACCATGCATATATGATTACTACACTTCCTCGTATTATACCGGCACGAAACTATTATTACAATATACGGAGTAATAAATAACATGAGTTCTTCTTTCAGTTCAAAAAATCGATCCAAAAGGTTTACAACATATCACAATAATGCGATCATGAACCGAATTATTATATTAGCACTTGTTATTTTATCTAGAAAGTCATTATATTTTTCGTTAAATCAGGATTATAACCCGCAGAGTTTTTATTAAACAAGAAATCTTGCATTATTAATTCGGTTGACCAATCACCGAAGCCTTGGTCGGCTTGACTGGTATGAGCGTGGAATTAAACTTGGGGTATTAACTATAACTCGAGTTCGATTCTCACTTCAAGCCGTGAGTTTTCAACCTTGATGTTATCGCCCACATCAATGGGATTTGGAAAGGTGTCGGGGGGTTTCTCCAGCCTTTGATGGTACTGACAACATCGTCGCGAGGGTTTCCATTAACGTGTGTGTGTGTGACATATGATCGCGAATGTGGTTAAGTACGTCCTCTCTGGGTGATACCAATATCGCCGTTTGATATGGCCGAAATGGACGATATTATTTGTGCGGTGTCGTTAGGTCGCAACACGTCAGAATCAGCTACCAAGAGGGGGTACTGTTTTAAATTTATATTTAGCGGGGCCTAAATCGTACTACTCCTTATTATGAGTAAGGAAAGTATGACCTAGAGTCGTATTTTTAAGATATCAGTATAATCGAACCAATATTTAAAGCTTAAGATAGTTATGAAGGAGTAGTGGTTACCTAATTTTGGGTTTTTCTAGTTTATAAGATAGATAAAGTAAATGCGATAAAATTCGTAATTCAGATAAGGTTAAAGCAAGTGCATACTATGATTTCATCAGTTATTCTGCCGAGATTATGGAATGCTGGCTCATGAATAGGCAGAGGCCTTGTATTCATTACACTGGTCCTAAACGCCCTTGTCGTAAGACATGTCACTGGGTAATGCGATAGGCTTGAAGATTCTGAATAAACATCAACGTCCCTTATCCCCAACGCCCGTGCAGTCTGACTACAGGCATACACATTCAGACGGCTCATCCAATTGAGCGACTTGGTTGGGTGACGTATTAACATTCCACAAAGGTCTAAACTTTCTTAAGCATAATAGAATACAGGGTTTACCATATCCGAGAGACGTGATGTGTTTCAATGCTTTCGTTAATGATTGGTTTTAAAAGGTAGTTAGGCCCTTAAAAAGAGTTCAACCATAAAGAACACCATGGCCAAGTCAGGTTGACTTCCATGAACATGTTGGGTTATCCTAACGGTCCAATCCTTTATGTGTTTAAACAAACAGTTCCTTAATTAACTAATAATCCCTCAAGCGGGGTGCAATGCTTGAGACCGCGTTATGGTGCAATGTATTAATCAGCACTGACCGGGTTCCATGGCCTTACTTAGCAGAGGTACAGCTTACAACAACCGTTGTGCTTCAACATGCACGTACAAAGTTTATATGCTTGGTGACTACACTAGCATGGTCTGAGACCGACAATGTACTAAGGGTCTAGTCAGATGTTTTACAACGAAATATTCCTCGGTCGGAGTCCAAATCTTGATAGACTTACTACAACCGGTGTGCCTCAGCCGATCTTACGTTGTATCCGATAGACTTCTCTTACCAAGGGGTGACACAAATAGTGTACTCTGAATCGGGGTTCGCGACTTCCCAATAACAGAGCCAATAACTACGTTCTATTAGTTGGAAAAGCGACTGAGTTTAAAGCATAATCGGAAAGCATTTTAACAACCTTTACAAACCATAACATTATGGTTACATCATAGTATACACTAAAGATAACTACTAGTGATAATGCTAAAAACGAACATATATTTCATAGCATTATCCCTCAAGAAAGACAAGCTTTTAGTTGCAATTGTTCTATTTACAAGTGATATTCGTTTAAATAATAAAAGGTGAAGACAAAAGACAGATTCGACGAATTGAAGACGCAAACGACCAAAAATGTAGTGACCCGAACTTTTTCATGTTTATATATATTAATTGAGATTGATATTTACATGATTAAATGTTTCCAACATGTTAAGCAATCAAACTTGTTAAGACTTGATTAATTGAAATAGGTTTCATATAGACAATTGACCACCCAAGTTGACCGGTGATTCACGAACGTTAAAACTTGTAAAAACTATATGATGACATATATATGGTTATATATATAGTTAACATGATATTATGATAAGTAAACATATCATTAAGTATATTAACAATGAACTACATATGTAAAAACAAGACTACTAACTTAATGATTTTGAAACGAGACATATATGTAACGATTATCGTTGTAACGACATTTAATGTATATATATCATATTAAGAGATATTCGTACATCATAATATCATGATAATATAATAATTTAAAATCTCTTTTGATATTATAAACATTGGGTTAACAACATTTAACAAGATCGTTAACCTAAAGGTTTCAAAACAACATTTACATGTAACGACTAACGATGACTTAACGACTCAGTTAAAATGTATATACATGTAGTGTTTTAATATGTATTCATACACTTTTGAAAGACTTCAAGACACTTATCAAAATACTTCTACTTATCAAAAATGCTTACAATTACATCCTCGTTCAGTTTCATCAACAATTCTACTCGTATGCACCCGTATTCGTACTCGTACAATACACAGCTTTTAGATGTATGTACTATTGGTATATACACTCCAATGATCAGCTCTTAGAAGCCCATGTGAGTCACCTAACTCATGAGGGAACCATCATTTGGCAACTAGCATGAAATATCTCATAAAATTACAAAAATATGAGTAATCATTCATGACTTATTTACATGAAAACAAAATTACATATCCTTTATATCTAATCCATACACCAACGACCAAAAACACCTACAAACACTTTCATTCTTCAATTTTCTTCATCTAATTGATCTCTCTCAAGTTCTATCTTCAAGTTCTAAGTGTTCTTCATAAATTCTACAAGTTCTAGTTACATAAAATCAAGAATACTTTCAAGTTTGCTAGCTCACTTCCAATCTTGTAAGGTGATCATACAACCTCAAGAAATCTTTGTTTCTTACAGTAGGTTATAATTCTAATACAAGGTAATAATCATATTCAAACTTTGGTTCAATTTCTATAACTATAACAATCTTATTTCAAGTGATGATCTTACTTGAACTTGTTTTCGTGTCATGATTCTGCTTCAAGAACTTCGAGCCATCCAAGGATCCATTGAAGCTAGATCCATTTTTCTCTTTTCCAGTAGGTTTATCCAAGGAACTTAAGGTAGTAATGATGTTCATAACATCATTCGATTCATACATATAAAGCTATCTTATTCGAAGGTTTAAACTTGTAATCACTAGAACATAGTTTAGTTAATTCTAGACTTGTTCGCAAACAAAAGTTAATCCTTCTAAATTGACTTTTAAAATCAACTAAACACATGTTCTATATCTATATGATATGCTAACTTAATGATTTAAAACCTGGAAACACGAAAAACACCGTAAAACCGGATTTACGCCGTCGTAGTAACACCGCGGGCTGTTTTGGGTTAGTTAATTAAAAACTATGATAAACTTTGATTTAAAAGTTTTTATTCTGAGAAAATGATTTTTATTATGAACATGAAACTATATCGAAAAATTATGGTTAAACTCAAAGTGGAAGTATGTTTTCTAAAATGGTCATCTAGACGTCGTTCTTTCGACTGAAATGACTACCTTTACAAAAACGACTTGTAACTTATTTTTCCGACTATAAACCTATATTTTTTCTGTTTAGATTCATAAAATAGAGTTCAATATGAAACCATAGCAATTTGATTCACTCAAAACGGATTTAAAATGAAGAAGTTATGGGTAAAACAAGATTGGATAATTTTTCTCATTTTAGCTACGTGAAAATTGGTAACAAATCTATTCCAACCATAACTTAATCAACTTGTATTGTATATTATGTAATCTTGGGATACCATAGACACGTATACAATGTTTCGACCTATCATGTCGACACATCTATATATATTTCGGAACAACCATAGACACTCTATATGTGAATGTTGGAGTTAGCTATACAGGGTTGAGGTTGATTCCAAAATATATATAGTTTGAGTTGTGATCAATACTGAGATACGTATACACTGGGTCGTGGATTGATTCAAGATAATATTTATCGATTTATTTCTGTACATCTAACTGTGGACAACTAGTTGTAGGTTACTAACGAGGACCGCTGACTTAATAAACTTAAAACATCAAAATATATTAAAAGTATTGTAAATATTTTGAACATACTTTGATATATATGTATATATTGTTATAGGTTCGTGAATCAACCAGTGGCCAAGTCTTACTTCCCGACGAAGTAAAAATCTGTGAAAGTGAGTTATAGTCCCACTTTTAAAATCTAATATTTTTGGGATGAGAATACATGCAGGTTTTATAAATGATTTACAAAATAGACACAAGTACGTGAAACTACATTCTATGGTTGAATTATCGAAATCGAATATGCCCCTTTTTATTAAGTCTGGTAATCTAAGAATTAGGGAACAGACACCCTAATTGACGCGAATCCTAAAGATAGATCTATCGGGCCCAACAAGCCCCATCCAAAGTACCGGATGCTTTAGTACTTCGAAATTTATATCATATCCGAAGGGTGTCCCGGAATGATGGGGATATTCTTATATATGCATCTTGTTAATGTCGGTTACCAGGTGTTCACCATATGAATGATTTTTATCTCTATGTATGGGATGTGTATTGAAATATGAAATCTTGTGGTCTATTATTATGATTTGATATATATAGGTTAAACCTATAACGCACCAAAATTTTTGTTGATGTTTTAAGCATGTTTATTCTCAGGTGATTATTAAGAGCTTCCGCTGTCGCATACTTAAATAAGGACGAGATTTGGAGTCCATGCTTGTATGATATTGTGTAAAAACTGCATTCAAGAAACTTATTTTGTTGTAACATATTTGTATTGTAAACCATTATGTAATGGTCGTGTGTAAACAAGATATTTTAGATTATCATTATTTGATAATCTACGTAAAGCTTTTTAAAACCTTTATATATGAAATAAAGGTTATGGTTTGTTTTAAAAATGAATGCAGTCTTTGAAAAACGTCTCATATAGAGGTCAAAACCTCGCAACGAAATCAATTAATATGGAACGTTTTTAATCAATAAGAACGGGACATTTCAGTTGGTATCCGAGCGTTGGTCTTAGAGAACCAGAATTTTGCATTAGTGTGTCTTATCGAGTTTGTTAGGATGCATTAGTGAGTCTGGACTTTGACCGTGTTTACTTGAAAAATGATTGCTTAACAAATTTTGTTGGAAACTATATATTTTTAACATGTGAATATTATGTGATATATTAATCTCTTAACGCGTTTGATATTATGTGATAGATGTCTACCTCTAGAACAAGTCCCATTGACTCACCTAATAATAATAAAGAGTCAAATGTAAATTGGAATGATTCGTGGACTGTTTCACAAGTTCCCGAAGAGGAACCGGAAGAAGAGTCGGAACCGGAAGAAGAATCGGAACCGGAAGAAGAATCGGAAACGGATGAAGAAATAGAACTGGTGGGGGAAATAATAAAACGGTTAAGTAAAAGAAAATCCTCAACCAACCGACCAAGGTTAATTATGGTCAATGGTGTTTCCGCCAAGGAAGCAAAATATTGGGAGGATTACCAATTCTCCGATGAATCGGATTTCGACGAGAATTCCAATGATGTTATAGAAATTACCCCAACTGAATTTAAAAAGGCAAAAGAAAATAATAAGGGAAAGGGCATAAAAATAGAGAAATCTAATTCCAACCCCGATGAACTTTATATGTATCGTCAACCCCCGAAGTCCTTAAGTTGTAACAATGACCCGGGAACCTCTAAACCACCAGGTTTTTCTAAACCAATGTGGAAAACGATGGCTCGTATTAGGAGAACATCATATATCCCTAGAAACTTGGCAAAACGAACCAAAACCGAAGAAGAAGAAACAAGCGAGTCGGAATAAGATAGTTGTATTCGTGTGGTGTAATATATGTAATATAGTATGCTTATGCTTTATGATATATGTAAAAATTGCTTGTATTAATAAGTATTTTTTTTTTTTTGAATCTAACTCTTGTCTATTTTACAGTATAAAAACACAAAATGGATAGACAACCCAATATTTTAAGAGACCTACCCGGAGACATGATTGATGAAATCTTGTCTAGAGTCGGTCAGAATTCTTCGGCACAACTATTTAAGGCGAGATCAGTTTGTAAGACATTCGAAGAATGTTCCAAGAATGTCTTGGTTTATAAGAGACTTTCGTTTGAAAGATGGGGGATATCACATTGGGAAACCAATAAGTTACGATGTGTTTACTTTGACGCATATATTGCGGGGAACCCAAATGCTATTTTACGCAATGGGTTAAGAAATTATTTTGACTCAATATATCCGAATATTGGACTTCGTGATTTAGAAAAAGCGGCTAACATGCAACATAAAGAAGCATGTTATGCTTACGGATTAGTAATGTTCGCTTCTCACCAAAGTGAGAACAAGAACATCGGGCAACAACTATTAAACAAAACGTTCCCACAAGTGACGGAGTCGGTAATTGGGGTAAGAAATGAGGTTTTTAGATTGTTACGGGACTGTTGGACATTACGTAACCCTCGTCCCTTTGACGACGTTACAACACGCTGTCTTATCAACGGCCATAACGGTTATGTTCCACAAGACCAAGGATGGGAAGTAATCCTAGTAAAACCAGAATGCATGACTTGTTTATGGACATATGAATTACGTGTCTTTATTGCCTTTGCTGAACGACTTGTGTACTAGCTAGAATTATCTTCACAACCATCTTGTATCAAATTTATTGTGTGCTATATTTCATGCTATATGTAAAATAACCGGTATTGTAAGTTTGTAAAATATTGTGTAAAAGTTTGAACGCGAAATATTATTATAATCAGTTTTTCATATAGAATTGTAGTAGTTGAATTGTATATTAGCTACTAAGTATGAACTTAACGGGTAGGTACTACCCGAATTTAAACTTATAAAACGCTAATATGAAGAAAAAGCTTTTATAAATGAGTTCATATTATGCTACGAAATACTATTAACTACTCTTAATATTCTGTATGATTAACTTGTTCCATTTGACTATTTTGAAGGAAATGGCACCGACTACTCGACACACCGTGAATATGAATGAAGAGGAATTCCGTACTTTTCTAGCTTCAAACATAGCCGCAGTACAGGCTGCGCTACATACCAATAATAACCTTGGATCTAGCAGTACAGGAAATCGTGTAGGATGCACCTACAAAGAATTCACTGCCTGCAAACCTTTGGAATTTGATGGAACCGAAGGACCGATCGGATTGAAACGGTGGACCGAGAAGGTCGAATCGGTGTTTGCCATAAGTAAGTGTACTGAAGAGGACAAAGTGAAGTACGCTACGCAATCCTTCACAGGTACTGCGTTAACATGGTGGAATACCTATCTAGAGCAAGTGGGACAAGATGATGCTTACGTACTACCGTGGTCAGCATTCAAGCACTTAATGAACGAGAAGTACCGTCCCAGAACTGAGGTCAATAAGCTCAAGACAGAACTTAGAGGGTTACGAACCCAAGGATTTGATATTACCACGTACGAAAGACGATTCACAGAATTATGCCTATTGTGTCCGGGAGCGTTCGAAGATGAGGAAGAGAAGATCGACGCGTTTGTGAAAGGATTACCCGAAAGAATCCAAGAAGATATAAGTTCACACGAGCCCGCCTCCATACAACAGGCATGTAGAATGGCTCACAAACTAGTGAACCAGATTGAAGAAAGAATTAAAGAACAGATTGCTGAAGAGGCCAATGTGAAGCAAGTCAAAAGAAAGTGGGAGGAAAACGGTGATAAGAATCACCAATACAACAACAACAGCAATTACAACAATAATCACAACAATTATCCCAACAATCGCAACATCAATCGCAACTACAACAAACGGCCCAACAACAACAACAACAACAACAACAACATCAACTACAACAATCATCCCAACAACAATAATAACCACAACAACAACAACAATCAGAAGCAGCTATGCCAAAGGTGTGAAAAGTATCACTTGGGGTTCTGCACCAAAGTTTTCAACAAGTGTAAAAGAAATGGTCATAGCGCGGCGAAGTGTGAGGTTTACGGACCAGGGGTTAATAGAACGAAAGGAACAAATGGTGTCGGAACGAGTAATGGCGGAGCAAGTAGTGTCGGAGCAAGTTACGCCAATGTAGTTTGTTATAAATGTGGAAAACCGGGCCACATTATTAGAAATTGCCCGAACCAGGAGAACACGAATGGACAAGGCCGCGGAAGAGTTTTCAATATTAATGCGGCAGAGGCACAGGAAGACCCGGAGCTTGTTACGGGTACGTTTCTTATTGACAATAAATCTGCTTACATTTTATTTGATTCGGGTGCGGATAGAAGCTATATGAGTAGAGATTTTTGTGCTAAATTAAGTTGTCCATTGACGCCTTTGGATAGTAAATTTTTACTCGAATTAGCAAATGGTAAATTAATTTCAGCAGATAATATATGTCGGAATCGAGAAATTAAACTGGTTAGCGAAACATTTAAGATTGATTTGATACCAGTATAGTTAGGGAGTTTTGATGTGATAATCGGTATGGACTGGTTGAAAGAAGTGAAAGCAGAGATCGTTTGTTACAAAAATGCAATTCGCATTATACGAGAAAAAGGAAAACCCTTAATGGTGTACGGAGAAAAGGGCAACACGAAGCTACATCTTATTAGTAATTTGAAGGCACAAAAACTAATAAGAAAAGGTTGCTATGCTATTCTAGCACACGTCGAGAAAGTACAAACTGAAGAAAAGAGCATCAATGATGTTCCCGTCGCAAAAGAATTTCCCGATGTATTTCTGAAAGAATTACCGGGATTACCCCCACATCGATCCGTTGAATTTCAAATAGATCTTGTACCAGGAGCTGCACCAATAGCTCGTGCTCCTTACAGACTCGCACCCAGCGAGATGAAAGAACTGCAAAGCCAATTACAAGAACTTTTAGAGCATGGTTTCATTCGACCAAGCACATCACCGTGGGGAGCTCCTGTTTTGTTTGTCAAGAAGAAAGATGGTACATTCAGGTTGTGTATCGACTACCGAGAGTTGAACAAACTTACCATCAAGAACCGCTACCCACTACCGAGAATCGACGACTTATTTGATCAACTACAAGGCTCGTCTGTTTATTCAAAGATTGACTTACGTTCCGGGTATCATCAAATTCGGGTGAAAGAAGATGATATTCCAAAGACTGCTTTCAGAACACGTTACGGTCATTACGAGTTTATGGTCATGTCGTTTGGTTTAACTAATGCACCAGCTGTGTTCATGGACCTTATGAACCGAGTGTGTGGACCATACCTTGACAAGTTTGTCATTGTTTTCATTGATGACATACTTATTTACTCAAAGAATGACCAAGAACACGGTGAACATTTGAGAAAGGTGTTAGAAGTATTGAGGAAGGAAGAATTGTACGCTAAGTTTTCAAAGTGTGCATTTTGGTTGGAAGAAGTTCAATTCCTCGGTCACATAGTGAACAAAGAAGGTATTAAGGTGGATCCGGCAAAGATAGAAACTGTTGAAAAGTGGGAAACCCCGAAAACTTCGAAACACATACGCCAGTTTTTAGGACTAGCTGGTTACTACAGAAGGTTCATCCAAGACTTTTCCAGAATAGCAAAACCCTTGACTGCATTAACGCATAAAGGGAAGAAATTTGAATGGAATGATGAACAAGAGAAAGCATTTCAGTTATTGAAGAAAAAGCTAACTACGGCACCTATATTGTCATTGCCTGAAGGGAATGATGATTTTGTGATTTATTGTGACGCATCAAAGCAAGGTCTCGGTTGTGTATTAATGCAACGAACGAAGGTGATTGCTTATGCGTCTAGACAATTGAAGATTCACGAACAAAATTATACGACGCATGATTTGGAATTAGGCGCGGTTGTTTTTGCATTAAAGACTTGAAGGCACTACTTATATGGGGTCAAAAGTATTATATATACCGACCACAAAAGTCTTCAACACATATTTAATCAGAAACAACTGAATATGAGGCAGCGTAGGTGGATTGAATTATTGAATGATTACGACTTTGAGATTCGTTACCACCCGGGGAAGGCAAATGTGGTAGCCGATGCCTTGAGCAGGAAGGACAGAGAACCCATTCAAGTAAAATCTATGAATATAATGATTCATAATAACCTTACTACTCAAATAAAGGAGGCGCAACAAGGAGTTTTAAAAAAGGGAAATTTAAAGGATGAAATACCCAAAGGATCGGAGAAGCATCTTAATATTCAGGAAGACGGAACCCGGTATAGGGCTGAAAGGATTTGGGTACCAAAATTTGGAGATATAAGAGAAATGGTACTTAGAGAAGCTCATAAAACCAGATACTCAATACATCCTGGAACGGGGAAGATGTACAAGGATCTCAAGAAACATTTTTGGTGGCCGGGTATGAAAGCCGATGTTGCTAAATACGTAGGAGAATGTTTGACGTGTTCTAAGGTCAAAGCTGAGCATCAGAAACCATCAGGTCTACTTCAACAACCCGAAATCCCGGAATGGAAATGGGAAAACATTACCATGGATTTCATCACTAAATTGCCAAGGACTGCAAGTGGTTTTGATACTATTTGGGTAATAGTTGATCGTCTCACCAAATCAGCACACTTCCTGCCAATAAGAGAAGATGACAAGATGGAGAAGTTAGCACGACTGTATTTGAAGGAAGTCATCTCCAGACATGGAATACCAATCTCTATTATCTCTGATAGGGATGGCAGATTTATTTCAAGATTCTGGCAGACATTACAGCAAGCATTAGGAACTCGTCTAGACATGAGTACTGCCTATCATCCACAAACTGATGGGCAGAGCAAAAGGACGATACAAACGCTTGAAGACATGCTACGAGCATGTGTTATTGATTTCGGAAACAGTTGGGATCGACATCTACCGTTAGCAGAATTTTCCTACAACAACAGCTACCATTCAAGCATTGAGATGGCGCTGTTTGAAGCACTTTATGGTAGAAAGTGCAGGTCTTCGATTTGTTGGAGTGAAGTGGGGGATAGACAGATTACGGGTCCAGAGATTATACAAGAAACTACCGAGAAGATCATCCAAATTCAACAACGGTTGAAAACCGCCCAAAGTCGACAAAAGAGCTACGCTGACATTAAAAGAAAAGATATAGAATTTGAAATTGGAGAGATGGTCATGCTTAAAGTTGCACCTTGGAAAGGCGTTGTTCGATTTGGTAAACGAGGGAAATTAAATCCAAGGTATATTGGACCATTCAAGATTATTGATCGTGTCGGACCAGTAGCTTACCGACTTGAGTTACCTCAACAACTCGCGGCTGTACATAACACTTTCCACGTCTCGAATTTGAAGAAATGTTTTGCTAAAGAAGATCTCACTATTCCGTTAGATGAAATCCAAATCAACGAAAAACTTCAATTCATCGAAGAACCCGTCGAAATAATGGATCGTGAGGTTAAAAGACTTAAGCAAAACAAGATACCAATTGTTAAGGTTTGATGAAATACTCGTAGAGGACCCGAGTTCACCTGGGAGCGTGAAGATCAGATGAAGAAGAAATACCCGCATCTATTTCCAGAAGATTCGTCAACACCTTCAACAGCTTAAAATTTCGGGACGAAATTTATTTAACGGGTAGGTACTGTAGTGACCCGAACTTTTCCATGTTTATATATATTAATTGAGATTGATATTTACATGATTAAATGTTTCCAACATGTTAAGCAATCAAACTTGTTAAGACTTGATTAATTGAAATAGGTTTCATATAGACAATTGACCACCCAAGTTGACCGGTGATTCATGAACGTTAAAACTTGTAAAAACTATATGATGACATATATATGGTTATATATATAGTTAACATGATATTATGATAAGTAAACATATCATTAAGTATATTAACAATGAACTACATATGTAAAAACAAGACTACTAACTTAATGATTTTGAAACGAGACATATATGTAACGATTATCGTTGTAACGACATTTAATGTATATATATCATATTAAGAGATATTCGTACATCATAATATCATGATAATATAATAATTTAAAATCTCTTTTGATATTATAAACATTGGGTTAATAACATTTAACAAGATCGTTAACCTAAAGGTTTCAAAACAACATTTACATGTAACGACTAACGATGACTTAAGGACTCAGTTAAAATGTATATACATGTAGTGTTTTAATATGTATTCATACCCTTTTGAAAGACTTCAAGACACTTATCAAAATACTTCTACTTAACAAAAATGCTTACAATTACATCCTCGTTCAGTTTCATCAACAATTCTACTCGTATGCACCCGTATTCGTACTCGTACAATACACAGCTTTTAGATGTATGTACTATTGGTATATACACTCCAATGATCAGCTCTTAGCAGACCATGTGAGTCACCTAACACATGTGGGAACCATCATTTGGCAACTAGCATGAAATATCTCATAAAATTACAAAAATATGAGTAATCATTCATGACTTATTTACATGAAAACAAAATTACATATCCTTTATATCTAATCCATACACCAACGACCAAAAACACCTACAAACACTTTCATTCTTCAATTTTCTTCATCTAATTGATCTCTCTTAAGTTCTATCTTCAAATTCTAAGTGTTCTTCATAAATTCCAAAAGTTCTAGTTTCATAAAATCAAGAATACTTTCAAGTTTGCTAGCTCACTTCCAATCTTGTAAGGTGATCATACAACCTCAAGAAATCTTTGTTTCTTACAGTAGGTTATAATTCTAATACAAGGTAATAATCATATTCAAACTTTGGTTCAATTTCTATAACTATAACAATCTTATTTCAAGTGATGATCTTACTTGAACTTGTTTTCGTGTCATGATTCTGCTTCAAGAACTTCGAGCCATCCAAGGATCCATTGAAGCTAGATCCATTTTTCTCTTTTCCAGTAGGTTTATCCAAGGAACTTAAGGTAGTAATGATGTTCATAACATCATTCGATTCATACATATAAAGCTATCTTATTCGAAGGTTTAAACTTGTAATCACTAGAACATAGTTTAGTTAATTCTAGACTTGTTCGCAAACAAAAGTTAATCCTTCTAAATTGACTTTTAAAATCAACTAAACACATGTTCTATATCTATATGATATGCTAACTTAATGATTTAAAACCTGGAAACACGAAAAACACCGTAAAACCGGATTTACGCCGTCGTAGTAACACCGCGAGCTGTTTTGGGTTAGTTAATTAAAAACTATGATAAACTTTGATTTAAAAGTTTTTATTCTGAGAAAATGATTTTTATTATGAACATGAAACTATATCGAAAAATTATGGTTAAACTCAAAGTGGAAGTATGTTTTCTAAAATGGTCATCTAGACGTCGTTCTTTCGACTGAAATGACTACCTTTACAAAAACGACTTGTAACTTATTTTTCCGACTATAAACCTATACTTTTTCTGTTTAGATTCATAAAATAGAGTTCAATATGAAACCATAGCAATTTGATTCACTCAAAACGGATTTAAAATGAAGAAGTTATGGGTAAAACAAGATTGGATAATTTTTCTCATTTTAGCTACGTGAAAATTGGTAACAAATCTATTCCAACCATAACTTAATCAACTTGTATTGTATATTATGTAATCTTGGGATACCATAGACACGTATACAATGTTTCGACCTATCATGTCGACACATCTATATATATTTCGGAACAACCATAGACACTCTATATGTGAATGTTGGAGTTAGCTATACAGGGTTGAGGTTGATTCCAAAATATATATAGTTTGAGTTGTGATCAATACTGAGATACGTATACACTGGGTCGTGGATTGATTCAAGATAATATTTATCGATTTATTTCTGTACATCTAACTGTGGACAACTAGTTGTAGGTTACTAACGAGGACAGCTGACTTAATAAACTTAAAACATCAAAATATATTAAAAGTATTGTAAATATATTTTGAACATACTTTGATATATATGTATATATTGTTATAGGTTCGTGAATCAACCAGTGGCCAAGTCTTACTTCCCGACGAAGTAAAAATCTGTGAAAGTGAGTTATAGTCCCACTTTTAAAATCTAATATTTTTGGGATGAGAATACATGCAGGTTTTATAAATGATTTACAAAATAGACACAAGTACGTGAAACTACATTCTATGGTTGAATTATCGAAATCGAATATGCCCCTTTTTATTAAGTCTGGTAATCTAAGAATTAGGGAACAGACACCCTAATTGACGCGAATCCTAAAGATAGATCTATCGGGCCCAACAAGCCCCATCCAAAGTACCGGATGCTTTAGTACTTCGAAATTTATATCATATCCGAAGGGTGTCCCGGAATGATGGGTATATTCTTATATATGCATCTTGTTAATGTCGGTTACCAGGTGTTCACCATATGAATGATTTTTATCTCTATGTATGGGATGTGTATTGAAATATGAAATCTTGTGGTCTATTATTATGATTTAATATATATAGGTTAAACCTATAACTCACCAACATTTTTGTTGACGTTTTAAGCATGTTTATTCTCAGGTGATTATTAAGAGCTTCCGCTGTCGCATACTTAAATAAGGACGAGATTTGGAGTCCATGCTTGTATGATATTGTGTAAAAACTGCATTCAAGAAACTTATTTTGTTGTAACATATTTGTATTGTAAACCATTATGTAATGGTCGTGTGTAAACAGGATATTTTAGATTATCATTATTTGATAATCTACGTAAAGCTTTTTAAAACCTTTATCTATGAAATAAAGGTTTTGGTTTGTTTTAAAAATGAATGCAGTCTTTGAAAAACGTCTCATATAGAGGTCAAAACCTCGCAACGAAATCAATTAATATGGAACGTTTTTAATCAATAAGAACGGGACATTTCAGTTGGTATCCGAGCGTTGGTCTTAGAGAACCAGAATTTTGCATTAGTGTGTCTTATCGAGTTTGTTAGGATGCATTAGTGAGTCTGGACTTCGACCGTGTTTACTTGAAAAATGATTGCTTAACAAATTTTTTTTGGAAACTATATATTTTTAACATGTGAATATTATGTGATATATTAATCTCTTAACGCGTTTGATATTATGTGATAGATGTCTACCTCTAGAACAAGTCCCATTGACTCACCTAATAATAATGAAGAGTCAAATGTAAATTGGAATGATTCGTGGACTGTTTCACAAGTTCCCGAAGAGGAACCGGAAGAAGAGTCGGAACCGGAAGAAGAATCGGAACCGGAAGAAGAATCGAAAACGGATGAAGAAATAGAACCGGTGGGGGAAATAATAAAACGGTTAAGTAAAAGAAAATCCTCAACCAACCAACCAAGGTTAATTATGGTCAATGGTGTTTCCGCCAAGGAAGCAAAATATTGGGAGGATTACCAATTCTCCGATGAATCGGATTCCGACGAGAATTCCAATGATGTTATAGAAATTACCCCAACTGAATTTAAAAAGGCAAAAGAAAATAATAAGGGAAAGGGCATAAAAATAGAGAAATCTAATTCCAACCCCGATGAACTTTATATGTATCGTCAACCCCCGAAGTCCTTAAGTTGTAACAATGACCCGGGAACCTCTAAACCACCAGGTTTTTCTAAACCAATGTGGAAAACGATGGCTCGTATTAGGAGAACATCATATATCCCTAGAAACTTGGCAAAACGAACCAAAACCAAAGAAGAAGAAACAAGCGAGTCGGAATAAGATAGTTGTATTCGTGTGGTGTAATATATGTAATATAGTATGCTTATGCTTTATGATATATGTAAAAATTGCTTGTATTAATAAGTATTTTTTTTTATGAATCTAACTCTTGTCTATTTTACAGTATAAAAACACAAAATGGATAGACAACCCAATATTTTAAGAGACCTACCCGGAGACATGATTGATGAAATCTTGTCTAGAGTCGGTCAGAATTCTTCGGCACAACTATTTAAGGCGAGATCAGTTTGTAAGACATTCGAAGAACGTTCCAAGAATGTCTTGGTTTATAAGAGACTTTCGTTTGAAAGATGGGGGATATCACATTGGGAAACCAATAAGTTACGATGTGTTTACTTTGACGCATATATTGCGGGGAACCCAAATGCTATTTTACGCAATGGGTTAAGAAATTATTTTGACTCAATATATCCGAATATTGGACTTCGTGATTTAGAAAAAGCGGCTAACATGCAACATAAAGAAGCATGTTATGCTTACGGATTAGTAATGTTTGCTTCTCACCAAAGTGAGAACAAGAACATCGGGCTACAACTATTAAACAAAACGTTCCCACAAGTGACGGAGTCGGTAATTGGGGTAAGAAATGAGGATTTTAGATTGTTACGGGACTGTTGGACATTACGTAACCCTCGTCCCTTTGACGACGTTACAACACGCTGTCTTATCAACGACCATAACGGTTATGTTCCACAAGACCAAGGATGGGAAGTAATCCTAGTAAAACCAGAATGCATGACTTGTTTATGGACATATGAATTACGTGTCTTTATTGCCTTTGCTGAACGACTTGTGTACTAGCTAGAATTATCTTCACAACCATCTTGTATCAAATTTATTGTGTGCTATATTTCATGCTATATGTAAAATAACCGGTATTGTAAGTTTGTAAAATATTGTGTAAAAGTTTGAACGCGAAATATTATTATAATCAGTTTTTCATATAGAATTGTAGTAGTTGAATTGTATATTAGCTACTAAGTATGAACTTAACGGGTAGGTACTACCCGAATTTAAACTTATAAAACGCTAATATGAAGAAAAAGCTTTTATAAATGAGTTCATATTATGCTACGAAATACTATTAACTACTCTTAATATTCTGTATGATTAACTTGTTCCATTTGACTATTTTGAAGGAAATGGCACCGACTACTCGACACACCGTGAATATGAATGAAGAGGAATTCCGTACTTTTCTAGCTTCAAACATAGCCGCAGTACAGGCTGCGCTACATACCAATAATAACCTTGGATCTAGCAGTACAGGAAATCGTGTAGGATGCACCTACAAAGAATTCACTGCCTGCAAACCTTTGGAATTTGATGGAACCGAAGGACCGATCGGATTGAAACGGTGGACCGAGAAGGTCGAATCGGTGTTTGCCATAAGTAAGTGTACTGAAGAGGACAAAGTGAAGTACGCTACGCATACCTTCACAGTTACTGCATTAACATGGTGGAATACCTATCTAGAGCAAGTGGGACAAGATGATGCTTACGTACTACCGTGGTCAGCATTCAAGCACTTAATGAACGAGAAGTACCGTCCCAGAACTGAGGTCAATAAGCTCAAGACAGAACTTAGAGGGTTACGAACCCAAGGATTTGATATTACCACGTACGAAAGACGATTCACAGAATTATGCCTATTGTGTCCGGGAGCGTTCGAAGATGAGGAAGAGAAGATCGACGCGTTTGTGAAAGGATTACCGGAAAGAATTCAAGAAGATATAAGTTCACACGAGCCCGCCTCCATACAACAGGCATGTAGAATGGCTCACAAACTAGTGAACCAGATTGAAGAAAGAATTAAAGAACAGACTGCTGAAGAGGCTAATGTGAAGCAAGTCAAAAGAAAGTGGGAGGAAAACGGTGATAAGAATCACCAATACAACAACAACAGCAATTACAACAATAATCGCAACAATTATCCCAACAATCGCAACATCAATCGCAACTACAACAAACGGCCCAACAACAACAACAACAACAACAACAACAACAACAACAACAACAACAGCAACTACAACAATCATCCCAACAACAATAATAACCGCAACAACAACAACAATCAGAAGCAGCTATGCCAAAGGTGTGAAAAGTATCACTTGGGGTTCTGCACCAAAGTTTTCAACAAGTGTAAAAGAAATGGTCATAGCGCGGCGAAGTGTGAGGTTTACGGACCAGGGGTTAATAGAACGAAAGGAACAAATGGTGTCGGAACGAGTAATGGCGGAGCAAGTAGTGTCGGAGCAAGTTACGCCAATGTAGTTTGTTATAAATGTGGAAAACCGGGCCACATTATTAGAAATTGCCCGAACCAGGAGAACACGAATGGACAAGGCCGCGGAAGAGTTTTCAATATTAATGCGGCAGAGGCACAGGAAGACCCGGAGCTTGTTACGGGTACGTTTCTTATTGACAATAAATCTGCTTACATTTTATTTGATTCGGGTGCGGATAGAAGCTATATGAGTAGAGATTTTTGTGCTAAATTAAGTTGTCCATTGACGCCTTTGGATAGTAAATTTTTACTCGAATTAGCAAATGGTAAATTAATTTCAGTAGATAATATATGTCGGAATCGAGAAATTAAACTGGTTAGCGAAACATTTAAGTCGCAGTTTGGTGCATCAAAAATATATATCAATCCATCTCTCTATCTCACATACGATATATATATATATATATATATATATATATATATATATATATATATATATATATATATATATATATATATATATTTATATTATAATTTTAATTTTAATTTTAATTTCTAATAATAAGGGTATGTTAGCGCATATTGTAAGGGTGTAAGTCGAAATTCTGTCCGTGTAACGCTACGCTATTTTTAATCATTGTAAGTTATGTTCAACCTTTTTACATTAATGTCTCGTAGCTAAGTTATTATTATACTTATTTAAGCCGAAGTAATCATGATGTTGGGCTAAAAATACTAAAATTGGGTAATTGGGCTTTGTACCATAATTGGGGTTTGGATAAAAGAACGACACTTGTGGAAATTAGACTATGGGCTATTAGTGGGCTTTATATTTGTTTAACTAAATGATAGTTTGTTAATTTTAATATAAAGATTTACAATTGGACGTCCCTATAAATAATCATATACACTCGATCGGACACGATGGGCGGGATATTTATAAGTACTAATAATCGTTCATTTAACCGGATACGGGAATGGATTAATAGTCTATGGAATTATTAAAACAGGAGTGAAATTATGTACAAGGACATTTGACATAATTGATAACAAAGTATTAAAACCTTGGGTTACACGCAGTCGATATCCTAGTGTAATTATTAAAAAAAGTATTAAAATCTTGTTACAGTTTAAGTCCCCAATTAGTTGGAATATTTGACTTCGGGTATAAGGATAATTTGACGAGGACACTCGCACTTTATATTTATGACTGATGGACTGTTATGGACAAAAACCAGACGGACATATTAAATAATCCAGGACAAAGGACAATTAACCCATGGGAATAAACTAAAACCAACACGTCAAACATCATGATTACGGAAGTTTGTATAAGCATAATTTCTTTATTTTCATATTTAATTGCACTTCTAATTATTGCACTTTTATTTATTGTTATTGTATTTAATTGCACTTTTAATTTTCGTACTCTTTAATTATCATAATTTTATTTTATCGCACTTTTATTTATCGCAATTTCATTATCGTTATTTATTTTACGCTAAGTCTTTTATTTATTTAATATTTTACATTAGGTTTTAACTGCGACTAAAGTTTTTAAAATCGACAAACCGGTCATTAAACGGTAAAAACCCCCCTTTATAATAATAATATTACTTATATATATATATATATATATATATATATATATATATATATATATATATATATATATATATATATATATATATATATATATATATATATATATATTGTATTTTTATAAATTAAAACTAATATAGCGTTAAGCTTTGTTTAAAAGATTCCCTGTGGAACGAACCGGACTTACTAAAAACTACACTACTATACGATTAGGTACACTGCCTATAAGTGTTGTAGCAAGGTTTAGGTATATTCGTTCTATAAATAAATAAATATCTTGTGTAAAATTGTATCGTATTTAATAGTATTTAGTTGTAAAAATAAAGCTATTTCATATACACCTCTACGCACATCAAGTATTTTTGGCGCCGCTGCCGGGGATTTTATCTAGCTTAAAAGCCGGAAGCGCAACGCTAATATATAAAAAAAAAAGATTTTTATTTTTAAGTTTACTTTTATAAAAAAAAATACGCTTTTGTAAAAATACCTTTTAAATATTCTAAAATATAAAAAGAAAAACAAAAATATAAATATTTTTAAGAGTTTGTTAAATATTTAAGTTCTATAAAAGTTTCTTTATCATTATTTTATAAAAATATAAGTTTTATTTAATTTATATAAATATATTATATAAATATATAAAACATAAAAAAAAACACAAATCAGAAAAAAAAAAAAAACACTCGAGTCCAGTACTGTAGCAGCCTAGTAACTGGCCCGAAACCCTAGCTCATGCGGTCGCATGAGCTCGAAGGCATATTTTCATGCGATCGCATGAGGGCATCTGACACGCCACAGTTGATTCTCGTACTGCATTAATTACAGATAATAATTATAATTATTATTATTTAACTTAAAACCCTAATTAGGGTTAGTATTTTTAATTGTTTAATTTTAGTTTTTAGATTTAATTTGTATTTTTAGTTTTAGTTTTTATTAATACATAAAATTAATAGTTTTATAAAATAAAAAATATAAAAATAATATTTTTATAAAAATTGTACTTTTTACAACTTTTAGTATATTTTTATATTTTGTCTCTTTTTAATTATTTTAGCGTAATTTTTGTATTTTTCGCTCGTATTTAGTTTTAATCCATAGTTTTTGCCATAGTTATTTTTATTTCTAGATTTTTAGGCTTTGCCGTAAAATCTCTTAAGTGCTTTTTCTTTAGACTAAGATTTAGGTGCTTTAGAATTTTACGACGCCATTTTTTTTTTAGTTTTTAGTTCTTTTTTAAGTTATTGCCATTTGGGATAAAGTTTTACTTGTAATCTTTAATATTTTTAGACGCAACTTTTAATTCTTAGTTTTTAGTTCCTTTTTAAGTTTCAACGCGCTACTTTCTTATTTTTATTTTTCGACGTCTTTTACCTATGTATCAATTATCACTCCAATTAGTAATCTCAATTTGCAATTTTAATTTTAAGTTAGTGATAATAATAAGGTTGGGTTAGTCGAGTGTTTTAAAGTTTTATAAGTTACTCTTTTTCTTTCTTATTTCTCCAATTTTAATACCGACGCGCTCTTTTTCTTTCTTATTTCTCGCCATTCTAGTTTTTAGGACATAGAATTTTCTATTTCTTATCTAAATTTCTTAAATTTCAACGAAAAATTATTTTAAGCGGTTAAATTGATAGACATCAAAATTTTCTGGTTCGTAGTAATAGTTGGATTTGTACGTGGACCGGGTTATTGGAGCCAAACAGTACTCAATTATATTGAGACCAAACGAATTCTGCCCCTCTGCTGCATCTTTTGGCTATTCGAAACGTGGGCAAAATCAGAAAAATCTATTAATTGGATAACTTATATAATTTTTCTTTCTTTTTAAAAAACTAATAGGATATTCAGTAAATGCACCGAGCAAAACGTTCACCACCTTTTGTACGTTCACCACCTGTAACTCGATCAAGACATCTAGCAAATATTGTCGCCGTTGATTTTTCTTTAGAATCGTCATCCAGTCGACCAAGTACTCCAATTCAAATTTTCGATAATCCATTTTTTGAACCCGACTTCACAATTGAGAATCCGGAGAATATTCAGGGACGATTCATAGATCCTGAACCATTAATTTTTCCTCCTGAACCACCAATCATTCAAACAGAGATTGTTGAGGAACGATCCATTAAATCAGAATCCTCTAGTGATTCAGATTCAACAAATTCAATCATGAAAAATCTGGAACCTTTAAGTATGGAAGACCGAATGAGAGCTAAACGCACTGTCCAAGGTCACGCAATTACTCATCCAGACATTAATGCGCCAGATTATGAAATCAAAGGACAAATCCTACACATGGTGACTAATCAATGCCAATTTAGTGGTGCGCCGAAGGAAGATCCAAATGAACATCTTCGTACCTTTAATAGGATCTGCACTCTATTTAAAATCCGAGAAGTGGAGGATGAACAAATATATCTCATGTTATTTCCCTGGACTCTAAAGGGAGAAGCCAAAGATTGGTTGGAATCGTTACCTGAAGGGGCGATTGATACATGGGACGTTTTAGTTGAAAATTTTCTTAAACAATTCTTTCCGGCATCTAAAGCCGTAAGACTTCAAGGAGAAATTGTTACGTTCACACAAAAGCCAAATGAAACTCTATATGAGGCATGGACCAGATTTGGAAAGTTATTGAGAGGATGTCCGCAACATGGTTTAGACACCTGTCAAATAGTACAAATATTCTACCAAGGATGCGACATCACTACAAGGAAAGACATAGACATAGCAGCTGGTGGTTCCATTATGAAGAAAACAGAAACTGATGCTTACAAAATTATTGATAACACTGCTTCCCACTCACATGAGTGGCACCAAGAAAAAGATATCGTTAGATCATCTAAAGCAGCTAGAGCCGATTCTAGCCATGACTTAGATTCCATTTCTTCAAAGATAGATGATGTCGAGAGACGAATGGAAAAGATAACTAAAGATATCCACTCAATACGAATTAGTTGTGAGCAGTGTGGAGGACCACATTTAACAAAAGATTGTCTCAGTATTGAACTGACAATGGAACAAAGAGAGAATGTTTCATATCTAAACCAAAGGCCTGGAAATAATTATCAGAATAATTATCAACCGCCAAGACCAATTTACAATCAAAACCAGAATTATAATCGAAATGTTCCATACAACAACCAACAAGGTTCAAGTAATCAACAAGTATCCAACAATACTTACAACCAGCAAAAACCTAATTTTCAAAACAAACCGATGATAAAAAGCCGAATTTAGAAGATATGATGACAAAGCTAGTTGAATCTCAAACGCAATTTTTCACATCTCAGAAACAAACAAATGAAAAAAATGCTCAAGCATTTAGAAATCAACAAGCTTCTATTCAAAATCTGGAACAAGAAGTAAGTAACCTAGCAAGGTTAATAGGTGAAAGAAAACCGGGAAGTCTACCTAGTGATACAAATGCTAACCCCCGGAATGAAACAGCTAAAGCCATTACCACAAGAAGTGGTATTACACTTAAACCACCTGAAATACCTGTAATTTCTGATGAAGCTATTCCTACTCCACAAGAACCACAACATGATCAAGATAAGGAAAAAGAACCGGTAGTTGAAAAGGTTAATGAAGATAACACAGTTAAGGCTAAACCTTATGTTAAACCATACCAACCACCACTTCCTTACCCGAGTAAAATGAAGAAAGAGAAACTTGAAGCCGAGCAATCCAAATTCTTGGATATGTTTAAACAGATAAATGTAAATCTTCCTTTCATTGATGTAATTTCAGGAATGCCTAGATATGCTAAATTCTTGAAAGATCTAATCTCGAATAGAAAGAAAATGAAAGAACTCTCGGCTGTTACTATGAACGCTAATTGTTCAGCAGTGCTGTTGAATAAGATACCAGAAAAACTATCTGATCCAGGAAGTTTCACAATTCCATGTTTTCTGGGTAGTCTTAGTTCAATAGAAGCATTGGCAGACTTAGGTGCTAGTATAAATTTAATGCCGTATTCACTATACACTAAACTAGACCTTGGAGAATTGAAACCAACACGAATAAGCATACAACTAGCCGATAGATCAGTAAAATATCCTAGAGGGATAATGGAAAACATGCTAGTTAAAGTTGGTACTTTAGTATTTCCAGTAGATTTTGTTGTTCTGAACATGGAAGAAGATTCTCAAGTTCCTCTCATATTAGGAAGACCATTCTTAAACACGGCTAAAGCAATGATAGACGTGTTCGGTAAGAAATTGACCCTAAGTATAGAGAACGAGAGTGTTACCTTTTCAGTTGATAGAGCAATGCAACAACCACAATCTGTAGATGATACATGTTATTATATTCAAACTATAGAATCACATGCAGAATTGTTAGAAGAATTTCCAGAATTACAAGGAACAGGAGAATGTTCTTTAGGAGAAGGTACTGAACCAATTGATGAAACTGAAATGCTAGCTACACTTATGGCTAATGGATATGAACCAACAACAGAAGAAATTCAAATGTTAAAAGAAGAAGACAGATATCGATATAAATCATCGATAGAAGAACCACCGACATTAGAGTTAAAGCCACTTCCAAACCATTTGGAATACGCTTATTTACATGGTGAATCTGAATTACCTGAATAATATCGTCTTCTCTTACTGAAAATGAAAAATCTCAACTCATTTCTGTGCTAAAAGCTCATAAACCAGCCATTACATGGAAGATTCATGATATTAAAGGAATAAGTCCTTCGTATTGCACACATAAAATCCTTATGGAAGAAGGTCATAAAACGTATGTGCAACGACAACGAAGACTAAATCCTAATATGCAAGATGTTGTTAAGAAAGAAATTATTAAACTGCTAGATGCAGGTTTAATTTATCCAATTTCTGATAGTCCATGGGTAAGCCCAGTTCAATGCGTGCCTAAGAAGGGTGGCATGACTGTCATTACAAATGAGAAAAATGAGCTTATTCTTACTAGGACTGTAACAGGATGGCGTGTTTGTATTGATTATAGAAAATTAAATGACGCCACCAGAAAAGATCACTTTCCCTTACCTTTCATTGATCAAATGTTGGAAAGATTAGCCGGAAATAGTTACTATTGTTTTCTTGATGGTTTTTCCGGATACTTTCAGATTCCAATAGCACCCGAAGACCAAGAGAAAACCACGTTCACGTGCCCTTATGGTACTTTTGCTTACAAACGCATGCCATTTGGACTTTGCAACGCCCCTGCAACCTTTCAAAGGTGCATGATGGAGATTTTTCACAACATGATAGAAGAATGCATGGAAGTTTTCATGGACGACTTTTCAGTCTTCGGTGATACATTTGAATCATGTTTAGTTAATCTTGAACGAATGCTTATTAGATGCGAACAATCAAATCTAGTACTTAATTGGGAGAAATGTCATTTCATGGTTAAAGAAGGCATCGTTCTTGGTCATAAAATTTCAAAGGAAGGAATTGAAGTGGATAGAGCTAAATTAGATGTAATTGCTAAACTTCCACATCCCACCAATGTTAGAGGAGTTAGGAGTTTTCTAGGGCATGCCGGTTTTTACCGACGTTTCATAAAAGATTTTTCTAAAATTGCCACTCCTATGAATAAACTCCTAGAAAAGGATGCTCCATTCATCTTTTCAGATGAATGTATCAAATCTTTTAATATTCTTAAAGAAAAACTCACTAATGCGCCGATCATGATAACACCAAATTGGAATCTACCATTTGAACTAATGTGCGATGCAAGTGATTTTGCAATGGGAGCCGTTTTAGGACAAAGGATTGAAAAACGATTTCAACCTATATATTATGCTAGTAAGACTTTACAAGGAGCACAAACAAATTACACAACTACTGAAAAAGAACTCCTTGCTATTGTCTTTGCTTTTGACAAATTTCGATCATATCTCGTTCTAGCTAAAACGGTGGTCTATATCAACCATTCTGCTCTTAGATACCTATTTTTGAAACAAGATGCTAAACCAAGATTAATCCATTGGATCTTACTCTTACAAGAGTTCGATATTGAAATCCGAGATAAAAAGGGAGCAGAAAATCTCGCCGCTGATCATCTTTCTCGTCTTGAAAATCCCGAATTAGAAGTTCTAAATGAATCGGCCATACAAGACAACTTTCCTGATGAATATCTATTAAAGATAGATTATAATGAAATTCCATGGTTTGCAGACTATACAAACTATTTAGTATGTGGATTCCTTGAAAAAGGATTATCGTACCAAAAACGAAAGAAATTCTTTAGTGATAAAAAACACTATTTCTGGGAAGATCCACATTTGTTTAAAAGTTGTCCAGATGGAATAATACGCCGATGTGTATTCGGGGAGGAAGCTAGTAAAATCTTAAACCATTGTCACACAGGACCAACAGGAGGGCATTATGGGCCTCAGCTCACAGCAAGAAAAGTTTATGATGCTGGATTCTATTGGCCTACAATTTACAAAGACGCACACCTTCTTTGCAAATCCTGTGATGCTTGTTAAAGGGCCGGAAAAATAAGTCAACGTGATGAAATGCCATAAAATGTCATTCAAGTATGTGAAGTATTTGACATCTGGGGTATTGACTTTATGGGTCCATTTCCAAAATCTTATAATAATCTCTATATTCTCGTAGCCATTGATTATGTATCTAAATGGGCGGAAGCACAAGCTCTCCCGAATAATGATGCACGAGTTGTAATCAACTTTTTAAAACGACTTTTTGCAAGGTTTGGAACACCGAAAGCTTTAATAAGTGATCGGGGTACTCATTTATGTAATAATCAACTTGAGAAAGTTCTTAAAAGATATAGAGTAACTCATAAAATCTCCACTGCTTATCATCCACAAACAAGTGGACAAGTTGAAAATACCAACCGAGCTTTAAAACGTATTCTAGAGAAAACCGTAGGATCAAATCCGAAGGAATGGTCCATGAAATTGGAGGATGCACTCTGGGCTTTTAGAACAGCCTACAAAACTCCAATTGGTACCACACCTTTTAAACTCGTTTACGGAAAAGCATGTCATCTTCCAGTAGAAATTGAACACAAAGCATTTTGGGTTTGAAGACATGTGATCTTGATTTACATGAAGCCGGACGTCTACGGTTAAGTCAACTAAACGAATTAGAAGAATTAAGACATGAAGCATACGAAAATTCGTTAATCTATAAAGAAAGAACGAAGAAATGACATGATAAAAGAATCAGAAGTTCAAAAGAATTTAAAGAAGGAGACATAGTTCTTCTTTTCAATTCACGATTCAAGCTATTTCCTGGAAAATTGAAATCAAGATGGTCTGGACCATTCATAGTCAAAAGAGTTTTCCCGTACGGAACAATAGAATTAATAAATTCAAATGGGATTGAATTTAAGGTTAATGGTCACAGAGTTAAACATTACATAGATAGTCCGATGGAAGTTGACAACGAAGTTAATCACAATTTCGACACCACAGCTAACTAAGTGTGGGGAGAATCAAGTCTTTAAAGGATAATATGTATTTCTGTTAGAGTTAGATTTTCTGTTTTCGTGTAGTTCTCGAAAATGGAACCCGAATGGTCTTTCCCTAGCAGACCCTAAAGAACTAGTCTTCTCCCCCCATTCTGAATTTTTATTTTTTTTAGGTTTTTCGAAATGAAGACTTCCTGTGAATTAAACCATGGTCTAATGCTACACGCTTTGATCACTAAACGTAATAATGACACACTTTAAATTGAATTGGTATCATTAATAAGAGGTAAATTGGACGGAGTAAGAAAAGAATCCAGATGCGAAGATAATAAGTTACAATTTGGTAAAGGAAAATCAAAATCCGCAGCGAAAAGAAGAGCACGACACCTTGAAAGATGTCACAAATGCGGAAAATGATCACACGAAGGTAAATGTTCAAATAATCAAACTTATTCAAACACCGAATTTGTTACTTTATGCAGAGATGGACCATTCATATGTTTAGAAGAAAAAACGATAAATGCTCGAGGTTACGCCTATGTAGCCATGGAAAACCAATTAGTCCGACTATCTTATGAGTGGGCTAGAGCATATCACTAAGAAATATATTTCACAAGTAAGTTTGTACAGTTTTCATTTTTATTTTTATTTTTATTTTTAAACTTTTGATAATAAACGCTAATTTGTTCGCTATAAAGTATTAAATTGATATTCGATAAAATTAGGTCTTGCGAACGAAATTATTGATATCATTCAAAAATTTATTACATCACTGCGAAATTTAACGTTTATTCCTAAGGTATAAATATCTTTAATCAATCAACCAAAAATATTTCAAAAATTCGTCATGAGTTAAATTAGGTCATGGAACCGAAATTACTTTACCGAAAAGAGGGGCGCATATTTTTGATAATATTTGATTGATTAAAGTGGGATAAAAGCCAAAAAGATTTTTAATTTTATTTTTACCATGTTTTTAAAATTAATATATAAATATTAAATTAATATTGTGAATTTTTTAAAATCAATATATTTAAGTTTGTAAATATTTGAAAATTTTAATATTTTTAATATAAGTTTGTATGTATAAAAACAAAAATATAATATAAATTTTGTGTGAATTTTTAAAAAATATGAATTTTTAATTTTATGCATTTTAAATTTAAGTTTGGTGTGAATTTAAAAACAAAAATTTACTTTATTTCGTAAGTTAAAAATATGATTTTTAAAATTCGTCGTGAGTTGAAGACTAGGTCTTTGAACCGAAATTGCTTTACCCGAGGGAGGGACGAGAACTTTTATTATCATTATTTTTAATCTTATTGAATTAAAGTATGCCAAAAACATTAAAAAACTCCAAAAATCTTTACTTTTAAAACCGCGATTAAAAAGTGACAAATTTTAAAATTTTGTCGAGGGACGAACTAGGACATCAATCCGAAAAGCCCTCACCCTAAAAAAAATAAATTTTAAAATTTTATTAATTATATGATTTATAAAGTATAAGGTTTTTATTAAAAAAAAAAAAGGGCCAAATCACTGTACCCCGCACCCCATGCGATCGCATGGGGTTTACATACCAACCTCATGCGATCGCATGAGGCTGGAAAACTGGCCAGATCAAAAACTCTCAGCGAGTCTGCTTCTACACCACAACACACACACATACCCGAAAATACTCCCAAATATTCACCAAATTTCACCAAAATTCACCGTAATTCATCAAATTTTTCGCTCTAATCATGCCTAGATTCGCATTCTTCAGCAAAAAGGTAAAAATTACACCCCTAAACTCTATAAATTCCTAGTTTTTGTGATAATTACCAATATTTTACCTAATGCAATTTTGTTGATTTCTAGTGTAATTAGTGTTAAATTGTTAGTATTTTATGCATGTATAACCTAGATTGATGCTATTTAACATAATTTGAAGCCAAAAACTTCAAAAATTTTAGAAATCTAGGGTTTGTGTTCTTGAGCAATTTGGGGCTTTTTGATATAAACAGGTTATGGCCGATTTTTGTCATGAATTATTGCTAAATTGAGTAGTGTAACATGTTTAGGTAGTTAAATGATCCAAACATTGATCCTAAACATGATTTTTAAAGATTAAAGTGGACTTTTTAGGCGAAATTTCATGAACTTGATTAATTTGATATATTTTCCATATGAGACTTGTTTAATTGTTAGTAATGACTATTTTGACATGTTATTTGAGTTAAATGCTTATGAACTCTGTCTACATTTTCATATGTGCTTATTTGAAAAAGTATAGAATTGTAAAAATTGTGAAAATGTGTATAAGTTTAATTTTGATTTAACATGTTATTGTGATTGTTTTAAATTGTTATTTTGCTAACACTAATGCATATTTGGATGCACAAATTTTGTGTTTAATGTGTTTTGCAGAAAGCCGATACTGGAGGCTCAGGAGCATCATCATCTAGACAACCTGCTCCAGCCCCAGAACCAGAACCAGAAATGCAATATGAACCTGAACAACAACCACAACATGAACCACAATATGAACCACAACATCAGCCTGATCAGTACGTACCTTATTATGATCCGCTACAGTTACCTAATGAATTCACAGTATTTCCCCCGCATCCGCCTGTCGAATACCCAACAATTCCGGAACACACGTTACATCCTAATCTGAGATTCGATAGACGATGGAGAGATTACCCATCATATCAAAGTAATAAATTCAAATTAGTAACAAAAGAGGTAGAGGTGCCGAGGGTAATTGATTGGAATCCTTTGGAAACGGTCCATCTAGCTGACCGTGTTAGACAGCATTTGATTCAAAGGTATGGCAGTTCTTCTTTTACAGATTGAATACGTCTTTTCACCATTCGTAGACCTGTATATAAGGAATGGTGTGTTGATTTGATGAGTACTATAGCGTTAAATGTAGATGTAGATAGGTTAGATGATAGAAGTTTTCTTAGATTTATCCTTGGCAGTAGGATGTACAGAATGTCCATGATGGACATGGCCAGGACATTACAGATTTACACTCCTAGTGAATTTCTACTACCCGATTGTATGAGTTTGATTTATCGGGGTGAAAGGGTAGATAGGAACTTTGACGCTGATGCCATTTGGAGGCGTATGTCAAACTATAATGTTTTTACACTGGGAGGAAAACACTCCTACTTACATATTAACAAAGCCGAGCTTCGTGTGATTCATAGATTTTTGGCTAACTCGATTACACAGAGAGGTCACAATAAGGAGAAAATGACCTTACATGATTTATTTTACTTAAAGTGTATTCGAGACCCGAGAAGTTTTGTTAATATCCCTTACTGTGTTGGTTTTTATTTATCTAAAATGGTAGAAGGAATGCAGGACGGGAGTATAATAGAAGGAGGTATTTTTGTTACTCTCATTGGAGAGTATTTAGGTGTTGATAGGAACAAAGGGGGTCAATTACAGATTTGTAGAGAACATGATGAGACCATAGGATTGCGGGTTTATGTGGGTGCTAAGGTATTGAAAAGTAGACGCAACCAGGCATTGCCCTATGAAGGTAATCATCCACAGGTAGAAAGGGGTTAAGACGAAGAAATGGAGGAAGCGGAAGACATTAGGGATGTCATTCGAGATGCTATTCTTGACGTCCACGTTCGTATAGATGAGGAATCAATGACGAGCGCGGCCAGACATAGTATGTACGAGCAGTGGAACTCCGAGCGAGTATACGAGGATTATAGGCGACGTCAACACGGTAGCTGGTTAGTTCATCAGCACCAAATCATGAGCCAGCTATCATATCAGGTACCAAATAATTATGTTCCTACTCGACCTGCTCATTTTCCGCCACACAACCCCGACATCCGACCACCCTTTAACCGATATGACTATAACCAAGCCTATCAGAACACCTATAACCAACAATGGAACCCACCTGACGAGATGAACTGGAACCCCTATCCAGACTGATTTAGTTCCATTGGTTATTTTTATGATTTTTATGTTTTTATCTTTTTACTTTTTCATGTTTAAACTTATGTTATTGGATATATTTATGTAATTTTTATCATTTTTATTATTATTGTGTACTAATATTTCACATTTAGGATTTGAAAGTGGGATTTTAAGTCCCATTTCATATTGCCATGCATGTTTATATTTGTATGTATGTATATTGTTAATTGTACAAAACAGGGTAAAACAACGCATTTTCGAAGACTGGCATTAAGTTCAGCAAAAGCTAGTTTTGACGACAAAACGAAAAATAAATGTGATGTAACAACAAGATGGAATGAACAAATGATGTTCACCATTTATCATTCAGCAAACAAACGCCAATATGTTTGGAAACTTTGGTAAAATTTAATCATTTTTCTACGCTAATCACCCTCAATAATTTAAATTGTTACTGATTTCTTGCAAATGAGGGCATTGCAAGATCTTAAGTGTGGGAAGGGGTTAAATTCTTTCGGAATTTTAAAATTTTTTTAACTTAAAACACTTGGTTACCATTAAAAATACTAGTAACGCAGTAGTTGTATTAGAATCTAGTGCTCTCTGATAATAAAGAACAGCCCTAGTCTTATATACTGACTACCCAATTCTAGGAAAAATTTTCAAAATTTTCAATTAAATGAACTCAAAATCATGTTTATACATATTTATGAACGATAAAACTAGGTGTTAACACCAAAATTATTGTTACCTCGGAAAGGACATAAATTGAGAAACAAACCAAAATGTTAGAATTCATTTAAAATGGAATAGAGGATAATAAAAAGGAAAATAAAAAGCCAAGTGTGGGAAAAATTACCAAGTTATTTAAAACATATATCACATATTTTTGTACAAATAACTGAAGATACTTTTGTTTTGGACATTTTCTAAAAAGTTTTACCTGATTTACTGTAAGAAAGATGGATCGACACGAAGAATCAATTCCATCATTAAAAGGAAGTAAAGTCTTCCGAAAAAGAAATGCGCTTCTTGATTTAGGTCATGAAGTTGTCGTCCAGACCAGCTGTAGGTTGACGAAAAATCTAGAAAAGTTATCTCAAAAATCAGCAGGAAATCCACGGACCTCAGCATCAAACAGGGTCGCCAAGTGGTCAGACTTATTCTAACCATGAGAGGATCTGTCTTGTAAAATGGGGAGGACGCCGTGCAAATTAGCTAGATAAGACTAATGAATCAGATCCACAGAAAGGATAATCTCCTTTAAAGATCAAAAATCAGCTTTTAAGACTGATATTACTCAATCCTAGAGATTGACCTTAAAGATTGAGAATTACAAACTCATGGAATTCGATGATATCTAAACTCGAGCTTGAACGAAAAAATATTTTGATAAAAATTACAAACCGATTTTTTTTCTGAAAACCCATTTTCAATGCGTTCATTACCTTTGAACGTAAAATCTTAGGAATTCATCTGGAATTCATTAGGTAACCTGAACCAAATCGGGTGTCAACCGTAAGAACGGTGGTTGCATAGCATGGTCAAAGACAGGACCTTGTGCCAGACCAAAAAATTATAAGGGTGAGCTTTACTATTGCTCCTACAAAAGATAGTAATTGCGTCCGACACATTATAGACCATAATTAAAAGCATGTCAGGGGACATTGCCTTAACAGTTGCTTGTTCAACGCTTTCCTTTACAACCGGACGGTAGTTTATCGAAAGGTAATATACGGAGCAAGTATACTGGACGTGTGAAAGGACCCGTTCATATATATTATAAACGATTCACAATAGTTGATTACATCGCGTGGTATTTGACCTCTATATGATACATTTTACAAACATTGCATTCGTTTTTAAAAGACAAACTTTCTTTACAACGAAAGTTGACGGCATGCACACCATTTGATAATACATCCAACTATAATTGAAATAATAATAATCTTGATGAACTCAATTACTCGAATGCAACGTCTTTCAAAATATGCCATGAATGACTCCAAGTAATATCCTTAAAATGAGCTAATGCACAGCGGAAGATTTCTTTAATACCTGAGAATAAACATGCTTTAAAGTGTCAACCAAAAGGTTGGTGAGTTCATAGGTTTATCATAACAATCATTTCAATATATTAATAGACCACAAGATTTTTGTTTATAAATATATGTACACTCGCAAGTGTATAAAAGTATTCTATAAGTTGTAGGCACCCGGTAACAAGCCTTAACGTTCATGTTTTACCCTCTGAAGTATACTAGATCAGATGTGTTTAAAATAACCTCGAAGTACTAAAGCATCCCAAAGTCAGGATGGGGTTTGTCAGGCCCAATAGATCTATCTTTAGGATTCGCGCCTACCGTACATAGACAAGTAGTTTAATGTTACCAAGCTAAGGGTATATTTCTGGTTTAAACCCACGTAGAATTAGTTTTAGTACTTGTGCCTATTTCGTAAAACATTTATAAAAAACAGCGCATGTATTCTCAGTCCCAAAAATATATATAAAAGGGAGCAAATGAAACTCACCATACTGTATTTCGTAGTAAAAATACATATAACGTCATTTAACAAGTGCAAGGTTGGCCTCGGATTCACGAACCTATATTAATTATATATATTTATATGTTGGTCAATATTTGTCTAACAATTTTTGGTCAAGTCATAGTGTACCACAATCCTAATGCTCGAGACTAATATGCAAAAGTCAACAAAAGTCAACTTGACCCAAAATAACTTCTAAAATTTATACGTGTTTATTATATAACTTAACTATAGTCATTTTATATATTTAAATATATTTATTAGATTTTATAATAATAAAAGTCATTTATTAATAAAATTTATATTAACGTTTATATATAATAAAATATACTTTTATATATCTTAAGTAGTAAAATTTATAAAGTTCACTTAATATCGTAAAACTATAGTGGTAAGTATTATTAATGTAATTATATTACGCGTGGTGAAAAATATCTTTGTATCCCCTATTTATTTGATAAAATAATATTGATCATAATAATAATAAGTAAAAGTTGTATTATTTTGTAATAATAATTATTATTATTCTATAACAATATTTATATTTACTAAAAATGGTATTATGATAAAATGATAATACTAACATAATAGTAATAATGATATTTTATAATAACAATGATATTTCTATTAAAATAATAATGACGATAGTAATAATAATCATTTTAACAATAATACTAAAATTCAGTTGACTATAACTTCTAATCCGTTCATCGAAACCATTCGATATCTAAATGAAAAGTTCTTAATTTTTCGTTAGCTTTCCAATGACATGCATATCATATACCCTATCTCAGTAGCATATGTATCTAATTCAGGATTTAACAAACCTATCTAAGGACAATATCGAATGTACAAGCATGCATAATCCTATATACTCGAGCACTAGTCAGGGATACACTATTGATATATAAAAGTTAAGTTATGAGTGCTCACGTATCAATATTGAGATTCAATATTGCAGGAAAGTACGTAGACGCAACGGAGATGATAAACACTAGATTGACCTCATGAGCATACCCATGAACCATACCCATCACCTCCATAGCTATAACCCATAATTTCCTTAGCTTCGACTCATTCAAAAAACTATTTTAAAATCACTCGGACATCACTCCGTCGTAATATTTTATGTATACTAATAATATCTTGAAATAATACAGAGCAAATATATATATATATATATATATATATATATATATATATATATATATATATAATATATATATATATATATATATATATATATGTAAATCGATTGAGAGAGTTTAGAGAAATATATTTTCAAGTTTCTATGAAATAATGAAACCTATTGAATTCTATTTATAATAGATTTTTGAATTATTATAGTGAATTATTAAAGTATGAATTATTAAAGTAAATTATTAAAGTATGAATTATTAAAGTGAATTATTAAAGTATGAATTATTAAAGTGAATTATTAAAGTATGAATTATTAAAGTGAATTATTAAAGTATAAATTATTAAAGTGAATTATTAAAGTATGAATTATTAAAGTGAATTATTAAAGTATGAATTATTAAAGTGAATTATTAAAGTATGAATTATTAAAGTAAATTATTAAAGTTAAAGTAAAGTAAAAGTAAAGTAAAGTTAAAGTATAGTAAAAGTATAAAAACTATGTATGTATAATACGCGTATAAATATATATAATATTAATTTAAATCGTTATATATATTTAATGAAATAAAATATAAATATCGTTATATTTATTATACTAGTTAAGTAATGAGTTGTCAAAAGTGATTCTAGATATTTATAAAAGTTATATACGTTTTAATAATAAAGTTCTTTTTAAACTGAAAATGTTTTTGTACGTTTGAAAATAGATTAATAGAATATTATGAAAACCAATTTTCCACTAGCTTTTGTCTAACTTTCGTAAATGACACTTTTTATTTTTATTTATAAATAGCTTTAAAAATTATTTCGAATATCGTTAAGAGGAATAGATTTTCTCAAATCATAGTGGACCTCTCAACAGAGACTTGTAATCATAATTCAATGTTTCTGATAATTCAATCATTTAATATATTTTTTTTAATTTCGTCGATAATCATATTGAAACAAATACGTTCATATAAAGCATTATACGTTTAAATACTTTGTTGACATTTTCAATTTATAACATATACACATATACATACATATTCATATATGTTCATTTAATGGTTCGTGAATCATTGGAATTTGGTCGAGGTTTAAATGAATGTATAAACATAGTTTAAAATCCTCGAGGTTTAACTTAACAAACATTGCTTATCATGTCAGAATAATATAAAGATAAAGTTTAAATTTAGTCGGAAATTTCCGGGTCGTCACAGTACCTACCCGTTAAAGAAATTTCGTCCCCGAAATTTGATAGAGGTCGTTATGGCTAACAATGAGAATGTTATTATGACGTAACGATTATGAAGTTTTATCATGTCTAAGAAGTATGGATAAAATAATTCGATTACTCGAAGCGTATGAGGGAAGTTATCGTAAATGAAGGAAATAAGATTATAGTGATTCGTCATATCTTTTGAAATCATCACAATTGATCTCCGAATTTAAAGAAAATCTTTGTAATCTATGTTGGATTTGATGCTTCGGTGATTAAGGAGATTATGATTCTCTTCGAATTAATACGATAATCCATCTTGATTTCTCTGTCGGGTATTTCATTATAAATCCACCTCCTTCGTTTTCTTACAACTCACACCTTCTATTCTCTCTCCCTCAACTCATATTTTAAAGTATTTGTCAATATGCTTCATTCAGTACTGATTCTCGATATACTCCTCACTTTCATATATGTCGTTCTTCTTTTTCATCTGCCTCCGGAAGAATCTATTTACTTCTACTATACTCTCGATTTTATAGTGTTTTTAGTTCTTCCGTGTCTTTATATTGCTATATGCATCGATATATACGGTTTATAATTTTTGGGTGATTGTTGGGTTTTATATCTTCCCTTATATTTCAAAGCCCCTACTTTTGTCTTCTATAATCATTGACATCCACAGTTAATGCTCCCTTCTATTTGCTACGATTTATACTCCAATTTCTATTTTGGAGTTTTGTCCTTTCGTTTCTACTTCTTGCGATTAAGCAACGTTTGTAATGGTCCAGTATTAGCAGATATGAATTTCAGAATGAACATAGTTAATGTTCTAAGAAGGAAATGATAATGGCACGATCTTGATTATTAATTTACCAGAATACCCTGAAAAGACCGAATCATCAAGAAAATATATTCTTGATATTTTTAGAGATTAAATAGAATACAAGAGTCGTGTAACATGGAACATGATGACGGCATGGTCTGTGAATCGTCATGTCCCATTAGAAACTCAGCATGACTTACTGTAATATAATCACGTTGATCAAGTGTCATTATATTATACTAACTCATGCTTCAGTTCCCAACACTACTTCAAAACATTCATAATTTAAACTCGAAAGTTTATAGAATATAGAAACTAATAGTTTCTTATATGATGTAACACTGATAGCGCAAAGAGATAAATGACTTCAGATAAGATTAGTTGTGAAAATATCTTCAGAAATATCGTGGATATTTATAATGAAAGATATGATAATATCTTAGAATTTTTAATATTGATGGATGATGATGAAGATTTTTCTGTAAAGGTTTAGAATAAAGAGTAAGGTATTCGTTAATGACTTTAGCAGGTACTGAATCATTTGGATTCTTTGAAGGCAAATTTAGTCTTTGTGATTTGTCCACAACCTCCTTCATAGTCTGTTCAATCCGTTTTCCAGTTCCAAACCTTCTCTTTTTCTCAGCTTTACCACCTTACTATTCTTTGTCATCAAACTTTTTTACTGTTAAGATCGTTTACAGTTTTTGATGCTTCGTCAGCATTTCAAGAACTAGTTTGCAGTTCAAAATATTTTTCAGAACTTCACATTCAAAGTATGTAAGTCCAGGAGATAGACGTTTTACGTACACATATAACTGTTGGCGTAGACATGCTGCGAGATTTCAAAATACTGGTTACTATTTTCCGATGATTCGTATGACAATTCTCATTACAAGATGCGAATGAGTAAATGATGTGATTTCAATAAATATAATGATTTTTCGAAAAGTCAAAGATAATTGAAGTTGTTGGTAAGTTTATTGCTAAGGTGGCGAGATATGAAAGGTCCCCAGTAACGATGACGAAAGGGCAACGTATCTATCGAGGTTATAATAAGTCTAGTCTGACTGAAAAGTCGAAGTTGACTTGCTGGAGCTGTGACAAAACTGTATACTTTGAAAAGGAATTGAAAAGTCATTTTAGCTAATAAATGCCAAAGGGTCTGACACGGATACGCGTCGAACTATGACTTTGGCTTCGAGAGCTTTTTAGGTACATAAATGTGGGTAATATGTGGTTGGATCATCATCTCGATTGTTCATTGTTTGAAGTGTCTTCAAAAACTTCGGAGAGTTTGAACACAGTTTGTAATCGTTAATATACATATGATGTTCTAACACAGTTTTGAAGCCAAAGTATAGCTTTGAAAGATGTAGGAATCTAAGAGTGATGTCTTCTGTTAAATCATGATTTGGATTTTGATTTGTCAAAATCAGAATGCGTAATCAAATTTGGGTGAGAATGGTTGTTTTGATTACTATACAAGAATGTATATTGTTGTGAGATTTTGGGAGTATAGTTGATGATTTGCTTAATCAGATTCGAAAAATGTAACATATTAATTTTGAATTTATATATCTCTCGGGTATTACCTACCCGTTAAAAATTTTTTCACAATTAATATTTTGTACAACAGAATATTATTACAGTCTTTATGAAAATATATATGTGCATATTTTCTTCAGATGTAACATAGATTTAATGAGTTAATATTAAATTAAACTCATTTGATTTACGGTAGAAACTAGAACTGAATAATCCCTAAAGACTTTAGAAATTACATAACTTTTACGGAGTATTTATTCAATAAAATTGAAATTATGAATTAATACTTCGTTATTTGTTGGTGTTTGTAACCCTTGCACCATATTCTCTAAAGCCACTACTCGAGCGCGAAGCTCGTTGACTTCTTCTATTACACCGGGGTGATTGTCGGTTCGGATGAGTGGATAAATAAAATTTAGAATTTAATGTAGTATATAATCGTGACGAGATACTCTGGAAATGAGAGAGAAAATGGTGTTTCGGACCGGTTCGCCGGTAAGTGCTTCAGGTTCATCGCCAATGTAGTGACCCGAACTTTTCCATGTTTATATATATTAATTGAGATTGATGTTTACATGATTAAATGTTTCCAACATGTTAAGCAATCAAACTTGTTAAGACTTGATTAATTGAAATAGGTTTCATATAGACAATTGACCACCCAAGTTGACCGGTGATTCACGAACGTTAAAACTTGTAAAAAACTATATGATGACATATATATGGTTATATATATAGTTAACATGATATTATGATAAGTAAACATATCATTAATTATATTAACAATGAACTACATATGTAAAAACAAGACTACTAACTTAATGATTTTGAAACGAGACATATATGTAACGTTTATCGTTGTAACGACATTTAATGTATATATATCATATTAAGAGATATTCGTACATCATAATATCATGATAATATAATAATTTAAAATCTCTTTTGTTATTATAAACATTGGGTTAACAACATTTAACAAGATCGTTAACCTAAAGGTTTCAAAACAACACTTACATGTAACGACTAACGATGACTTAACGACTCAGTTAAAATGTATATACATGTAGTGTTTTAATATGTATTTATACACTTTTGAAAGATTTCAATACACTTATCAAAATACTTCTACTTAACAAAAATGCTTACAATTACATTCTCGTTCAGTTTCATCAACAATTCTACTCGTATGCACCCGTATTCGTACTCGTACAATACACAGCTTTTAGATGTATGTACTATTGGTATATACACTCCAATGATCAGCTCTTAGCAGCCCATGTGAGTCACCTAACACATGTGGGAACCATCATTTGGCAACTAGCATGAAATATCTCATAAGATTACAAAAATATGAGTAATCATTCATGACTTATTTACATGAAAACAAAATTACATATCCTTTATATCTAATCCATACACCAACGACCAAAAACACCTACAAACACTTTCATTCTTCAATTTTCTTCATCTAATTGAACTCTCTCAAGTTCTATCTTCAAGTTCTAAGTGTTCTTCATAAATTCCAAAAGTTCTAGTTTCATAAAATCAAGAATACTTTCAAGTTTGCTAGCTCACTTCCAATCTTGTAAGGTGATCATCCAACCTCAAGAAATCTTTGTTTCTTACAGTAGGTTATCATTCTAATACAAGGTAATAATCATATTCAAACTTTGGTTCAATTTCTATAACTATAACAATCTTATTTCAAGTGATGATCTTACTTGAACTTGTTTTCGTGTCATGATTTTTGCTTCAAGAACTTTGAGCCATCCAAGGATCCATTGAAGCTAGATCCATTTTTCTCTTTTCCAGTAGGTTCATCCAAGGAACTTAAGGTAGTAATGATGTTCATAACATCATTCGATTCATACATATAAAGCTATCTTATTCGAAGGTTTAAACTTGTAATCACTAGAACATAGTTTAGTTAATTCTAAACTTGTTCGCAAACAAAAGTTAATCCTTCTAACTTGACTTTTAAAATCAACTAAACACATGTTCTATATCTATATGATATGCTAACTTAATGATTTAAAACCTGGAAACACGAAAAACACCGTAAAACCGGATTTACGCCGTCGTAGTAACACCGCGGGCTGTTTTGGGTTAGTTAATTAAAAACTATGATAAACTTTGATTTAAAAGTTGTTATTCTGAGAAAATGATTTTTATTATGAACATGAAACTATATCCAAAAATTATGGTTAAACTCAAAGTGGAAGTATGTTTTCTAAAATGGTCATCTAGACGTCGTTCTTTCGACTGAAATGACTACCTTTACAAAAACGACTTGTAACTTATTTTTCCGACTAAAAACCTATACTTTTTTTGTTTAGATTCATAAAATAGAGTTCAATATGAAACCATAGCAATTTGATTCACTCAAAACGGATTTAAAATGAAGAAGTTATGGGTAAAACAAGATTGGATAATTTTTCTCATTTTAGCTACGTGAAAATTGGTAACAAATCTATTCCAACCATAACTTAATCAACTTGTATTATATATTATGTAATCTTGAGATACCATAGACACGTATACAATGTTTCGACCTATCATGTCGACACATCTATATATATTTCGGAACAACCATAGACACTCTATATGTGAATGTTGGAGTTAGCTATACAGGGTTGAGGTTGATTCCAAAATATATATAGTTTGAGTTGTGATCAATACTGAGATACGTATACACTGGGTCGTGGATTGATTCAAGATAATATTTATCGATTTATTTCTGTACATCTAACTGTGGACAACTAGTTGTAGGTTACTAACGAGGACAGCTGACTTAATAAACTTAAAACATCAAAATATATTAAAAGTGTTGTAAATATATTTTGAACATACTTTGATATATATGTATATATTGTTATAGGTTCGTGAATCAACCAGTGGCCAAGTCTTACTTCCCGACGAAGTAAAAATCTGTGAAAGTGAGTTATAGTCCCACTTTTAAAATCTAATATTTTTGGGATGAGAATACATGCAGGTTTTATAAATGATTTACAAAATAGACACAAGTACGTGAAACTACATTCTATGGTTGAATTATCGAAATCGAATATGCCCCTTTTTATTAAGTCTGGTAATCTAAGAATTAGGGAACAGACACCCTAATTGACGCGAATCCTAAAGATAGATCTATTGGGCCTAACAAACCCCATCCAAAGTACCGGATGCTTTAGTACTTCGAAATTTATATCATATCCGAAGGGTGTCCCGGAATGATGGGGATATTCTTATATATGCATCTTGTTATTGTCGGTTACCAGGTGTTCACCATATGAATGATTTTTATCTCTATGTATGGGATGTGTATTGAAATATGAAATCTTGTGGTCTATTGTTACGATTTGATATATATAGGTTAAACCTATAACTTACCAACATTTTTGTTGACGTTTTAAGCATGTTTATTCTCAGGTGATTATTAAGAGCTTCCGCTGTCGCATACTTAAATAAGGACAAGATTTGGAGTCCATGCTTGTATGATATTGTGTAAAAACTGCATTCAAGAAACTTATTTTGTTGTAACATATTTGTATTGTAAACCATTATGTAATGGTCGTGTGTAAACAGGATATTTTAGATTATCATTATTTGATAATCTACGTAAAGCTTTTTAAACCTTTATTGATGAAATAAAGGTTATGGTTTGTTTAAAAATGAATGCAGTCTTTGAAAAATGTCTCATATAGAGGTCAAAACCTCGCAACGAAATCAATTAATATGGAACGTTTTTAATCAATAAGAACGGGACATTTCAGTTGGTATCCGAGCGTTGGTCTTAGAGAACCAGAAAATTTGCATTAGTGTGTCTTATCGAGTTTGTTAGGATGCATTAGTGAGTCTGGACTTCGACCGTGTTTTCTTTAAAAATGATTGCTTAACATTTTTGTTGGAAACTATATATTTTTAACATATGAATATTATGTGATATATTAATCTCTTAACGTGTTTGATATTATGTGATAGATGTCTACCTCTAGAACAAGTCCCATTGACTCACCTAATAATAATGAAGAGTCAAATGTAAATTGGAATGATTTGTGGACTGATTCACAAGTTCCCGAAGAGGAACCGGAAGAAGAGTCGGAACCGGAAGAAGAATCGGAACCGGAAGAAGAATCGGAACCGGATGAAGAAACAGAACCGGTGGGGGAAATAATAAAACGGTTAAGTAAAAGAAAATCCTCAACCAACCGACCAAAGTTAATTATGGTCAATGGTGTTTCCGCCAAGGAAGCAAAATATTGGGAGGATTACCAATTCTCCGATGAATCGGATTCCGACGAGAATTCCGATGATGTTATAGAAATTACCCCAACTGAATTTAAAAAGGCAAAAGAAAATAATAAGGGAAAGGGCATAAAAATAGAGAAATCTAATTCCAACCCCGATGAACTTTATATGTATCGTCAACCCCCGAAGTCCTTAAGTTGTAACAATGACCCGGGAACCTCTAAACCACCAGGTTTTTCTAAACCAATGTGGACAACGACGGCTCGTATTAGGGGAACATCATATATCCCTAGAAACTTGGCAAAACGAACCAAAACCGAAGAAGAAGAAACGAGCGAGTCGGAATAAGATAGTTGTATTCGTGTGGTGTAATATATGGAATATAGTGTTCTTATGCTTTATGATATATGTAAAAATTGCTTGTATTAATAAGTATTTTTTTTATGAATCTAACTCTTGTCTATTTTACAGTTTAAAAACACAAAATGGATAGACAACCCAATATTTTAAGAGACCTACCCGGAGACATGATTGATGAAATCTTGTCTAGAGTCGGCCAGAATTCTTCGGCACAACTATTTAAGGCGAGATCAGTTTGTAAGACATTCGAAGAACGTTCCAAGAATGTCTTGGTTTATAAGAGACTTTCGTTTGAAAGATGGGGGATATCACATTGGGAAACCCATAAGTTACGATGTGTTTACTTTGACGCATATATTGCGGGGAACCCAAATGCTATTTTACGCAACGGGTTAAGAAATTATTTTGACTCAATATATCCGAATATTGGACTTCGTGATTTAGAAAAAGCGGCTAACATGCAACATAAAGAAGCATGTTATGCTTACGGATTAGTAATGTTCGCTTCTCACCAAAGTGAGAACAAGAACATCGGGCTACAACTATTAAACAAAACGTTTCCACAAGTGACGGAGTCGGTAATTGGGGTAAGAAATGAGGTTTTTAGATTATTACGGGACTGTTGGACATTACGTAACCCTCGTCCCTTTGATGACGTTACAACACGCTGTCTTATCAACGGCCATAACGGTTATGTTGCACAAGACCAAGGATGGGAAGTAATCCTAGTAAAACCAGAATGCATGACTTGTTTCTGGACGTATGAATTACGTGTCTTTATTGCCTTTGCTGAACGACTTGTGTACTAGCTAGAATTGTCTTCACAACTATCTTGTATCAAAGTTATTGTGTGCTATATTTCATGCTTTATGTAAAATAAGCGGTATTGTAAGTTTGTAAAATATTGTATAAAAGTTTGAACGCGAAATATTATTATAATCAGTTTTTCATATAGAATTGTAGTAGTTGAATTGTATATTAGCTACTAAGTATGAACTTAACGGGTAGGTACTACCCGAATTTAAACTTATAAAACGCTAATATGAAGAAAAAGCTTTTATAAATGAGTTCATATTATGCTACGAAATACTATTAACTACTCTTAATATTCTGTATGATTAACTTGTTCCATTTAACTATTTTGAAGGAAATGGCACCGACTACTCGACACACCGTGAATATGAATGAAGAGGAATTCCGTACTTTTCTAGCTTCAAACATAGCCGCAGTACAGGCTGCGCTACATACCAACAATAACCTTGGATCTAGCAGTACAGGAAATCGTGTAGGATGCACCTACAAAGAATTCACTGCCTGCAAACCTTTGGAATTTGATGGAACCGAAGGACCGATCGGATTGAAACGGTGGACCGAGAAGGTTGAATCGGTGTTTGCCATAAGTAAGTGTACTGAAGAGGACAAAGTGAAGTACGCTACGCATACCTTCACAGGTTCTGCGTTAACATGGTGGAATACCTATCTAGAGCAAGTGGGACAAGATGATGCGTACGCACTACCGTGATCAGCATTCAAGCACTTGGTGAACGAGAAGTACCGTCCCAGAACCGAGGTCAATAAGCTCAAGACAGAACTTAGAGGGTTACGAACCCAAGGATTTGATATTACCACGTACGAAAGACGATTCACAGAATTGTGCCTATTGTGTCCGGGAGCATTCGAAGATGAGGAAGAGAAGATCGACGCGTTTGTGAAAGGATTACCGGAAAGAATCCAAGAAGATATAAGTTCACACGAGCCCGCCTCCATACAACAGGCATGTAGAATGGCTCACAAACTAGTGAACCAGATTGAAGAAAGAATTAAAGAACAGACTGCTGAAGAGGCCAATGTGAAGCAAGTCAAAAGAAAGTGGGAGGAAAACGGTGATAAGAATCACCAATACAACAACAACAGCAATTACAACAATAATCGCAACAATTATCCCAACAATCGCAACATCAATCGCAACTACAACAAATGGCCCAACAACAACAACAACAACAACAACAACAACAGCAACTACAACAATCATCCCAACAACAATAATAACCGCAACAACAACAACAATCAGAAGCAACTATGCCAAAGGTGTGAAAAGAATCACTCGGGGTTCTGCACCAAATTTTGCAACAAGTGTAAAAGAAATGGTCATAGCGCGGCGAAGTGTGAGGTCTACGGACCAGGGGTTAATAGAACGAAAGGAACAAATGGTGTCAGAACGAGTAATGGCGGAGCAAGTAGTGTCGGAGCAAGTTATGCCAATGTAGTTTGTTATAAATGTGGAAAACCAGGCCACATTATTAGAAATTGCCCGAACCAGGAGAACACGAATGGACAAGGCCGTGGAAGAGTTTTCAATATTAATGCGGTAGAGGCACAGGAAGACCCGGAGCTTTTTACGGGTACGTTTCTTATTTTGCAATAAATCTGCTTACGTTTTATTTGATTCGGGTGCGGATAGAAGCTATATGAGTAGAGATTTTTGTGCTAAATTAAGTTGTCCATTGACGCCTTTGGATAGTAAATTTTTACTCGAATTAGCAAATGGTAAATTAATTTCAGCAGATAATATATGTCGGAATCGAGAAATTAAACTGGTTAGCGAAACATTTAAGATTGATTTGATACCAGTAGAGTTAGGGAGTTTTGATGTGATAATCGGTATGGACTGGTTGAAAGAAGTGAAAGCGGAGATCGTTTGTTACAAAAATGCAATTCGCATTATACGAGAAAAAGGAAAACCCTTAATGGTGTACGGAGAAAAGGGCAACACGAAGCTACATCTTATTAGTAATTTGAAGGCACAAAAACTAATAAGAAAAGGTTGCTATGCTATTCTAGCACACGTCGAGAAAGTACAAACTGAAGAAAAGAGCATCAATGATGTTCCCATTGCAAAAGAATTTCCCGATGTATTTCCGAAAGAATTACCGGGATTACCCCCACATCGATCCGTTGAATTTCAAATAGATCTTGTACCAGGAGCTGCACCAATAGCTCGTGCTCCTTACAGACTCGCACCCAGCGAGATGAAAGAACTGCAAAGCCAATTACAAGAACTTTTAGAGCGTGGTTTCATTCGACCAAGCACATCACCGTGGGGAGCTCCTGTTTTGTTTGTCAAGAAGAAAGATGGTACATTCAGGTTGTGTATCGACTACCGAGAGTTGAACAAACTTACCATCAAGAACCGCTACCCACTACCGAGAATCGATGACTTATTTGATCAACTACAAGGCTCGTCTGTTTATTCAAAGATTGACTTACGTTCCGGGTATCATCAAATGCGGGTGAAAGAAGATGATATTCCAAAGACTGCTTTCAGAACACGTTACGGTCATTAGGAGTTTATGGTCATGCTGTTTGGTTTAACTAATGCACCAGCTGTGTTCATGGACCTTATGAACCGAGTGTGTGGACCATACCTTGACAAGTTTGTCATTGTTTTCATTGATGACATACTTATTTACTCAAAGAATGACCAAGAACACGGTGAACATTTGAGAAAGGTGTTAGAAGTATTGAGGAAGGAAGAATTGTACGCTAAGTTTTCAAAGTGTGCATTTTGGTTGGAAGAAGTTCAATTCCTCGGTCACATAGTGAACAAAGAAGGTATTAAGGTGGATCCGGCAAAGATAGAAACTGTTGAAAAGTGGGAAACCCCGAAAACTCCGAAACACATACGCCAGTTTTTAGGACTAGCTGGTTACTACAGAAGGTTCATCCAAGACTTTTCCAGAATAGCAAAACCCTTGACTGCATTAACGCATAAAGGGAAGAAATTTGAATGGAATGATGAACAAGAGAAAGCGTTTCAGTTATTGAAGAAAAAGCTAACTACGGCACCTATATTGTCATTGCCTGAAGGGAATGATGATTTTGTGATTTATTGTGACGCATCAAAGCAAGGTCTCGGTTGTGTATTAATGCAACGAACGAAGGTGATTGCTTATGCGTCTAGACAATTGAAGATTCACGAACAAAATTATACGACGCAGGATTTGGAATTAGGCGCGGTTGTTTTTGCATTAAAGACTTGGAGGCACTACTTATATGGGGTCAAAAGTATTATATATACCGACCACAAAAGTCTTCAACACATATTTAATCAGAAATAACTGAATATGAGGCAGCGTAGGTGGATTGAATTATTGAATGATTACGATTTTGAGATTCGTTACCACCCGGGGAAGGCAAATGTGGTAGCCGATGCCTTGAGCAGGAAGGATAGAGAACCCATTCGAGTAAAATCTATGAATATAATGATTCATAATAACATTACTACTCAAATAAAGGAGGCGCAACAAGGAGTTTTAAAAGAGGGAAATTTAAAGGATGAAATACCCAAAGGATCGGAGAAGCATCTTAATATTCGGGAAGACGGAACCCGGTATAGGGCTGAAAGGATTTGGGTACCAAAATTTGGAGATATGAGAGAAATGGTACTTAGAGAAGCTCATAAAACCAGATACTCAATACATCCTGGAACGGGGAAGATGTACAAGGATCTCAAGAAACATTTTTGGTGGCCGGGTATGAAAGCCGATGTTGCTAAATACGTAGGAGAATGTTTGACGTGTTCTAAGGTCAAAGCTGAGCATCAGAAACCATCAGGTCTACTTCAACAACCCGAAATCCCAGAATGGAAATGGGAAAACATTACCATGGATTTCATCACTAAATTGCCAAGGACTGCAAGTGGTTTTGATACTATTTGGGTAATAGTTGATCGTCTCACCAAATCAGTACACTTCCTACCAATAAGAGAAGATGACAAGATGGAGAAGTTAGCACGACTGTATTTGAAGGAAGTCGTCTCCAGACATGGAATACCAATCTCTATTATCTCTGATAGGGATGGCAGATTTATTTCAAGATTCTGGCAGACATTACAGCAAGCATTAGGAACTCGTCTAGACATGAGTACTGCCTATCATCCACAAACTGATGGGCAGAGCGAAAGTACGATACAAACGCTTGAAGACATGCTACGAGCATGTGTTATTGATTTCGGAAACAGTTGGGATCGACATCTACCGTTAGCAGAATTTTCCTACAACAACAGCTACCATTCAAGCATTGAGATGGCGCCGTTTGAAGCACTTTATGGTAGAAAGTGCAGGTCTCCGATTTGTTGGAGTGAGGTGGGGGATAGACAGATTACGGGTCCGGAGATTATACAAGAAACTACCGAGAAGATCATCCAAATTCAACAACGGTTGAAAACCGCCCAAAGTCGACAAAAGAGCTACGCTGACATTAAAAGAAAAGATATAGAATTTGAAATTGGAGAGATGGTCATGCTTAAAGTTTCACCTTGGAAAGGCGTTGTTCAATTTGGTAAACGAGGGAAATTAAATCCAAGGTATATTGGACCATTCAAGATTATTGATCGTGTCGGACCAGTAGCTTACCGACTTGAGTTACCTCAACAACTCGCGGCTGTACATAACACTTTCCACGTCTCGAATTTGAAGAAATGTTTTGCTAAAGAAGATCTCACTATTCCGTTAGATGAAATCCAAATCAACGAAAAACTCCAATTCATCGAAGAACCCGTCGAAATAATGGATCGTGAGGTTAAAAGACTTAAGCAAAACAAGATACCAATTGTTAAGGTTCGATGGAATGCTCGTAGAGGACCCGAGTTCACCTGGGAGCGTGAAGATCTGATGAAGAAGAAATACCCGCATCTATTTCCAGAAGATTCGTCAACACCTTCAACAGCTTAAAATTTCGGGACGAAATTTATTTAACGGGTAGGTACTGTAGTGACCCGAACTTTTCCATGTTTATATATATTAATTGAGATTGATGTTTACATGATTAAATGTTTCCAACATGTTAAGCAATCAAACTTTTTAAGACTTAATTAATTGAAATAGGTTTCATATAGACAATTGACCACCCAAGTTGACCGGTGATTCACGAACGTTAAAACTTGTAAAAAACTATATGATGACATATATATGGTTATATATATAGTTAACATGATATTATGATAAGTAAACATATCATTAATTATATTAACAATGAACTACATATGTAAAAACAAGACTACTAACTTAATGATTTTGAAACGAGACATATATGTAACGTTTATCGTTGTAACGACATTTAATGTATATATATCATATTAAGAGATATTCGTACATCATAATATCATGATAATATAATAATTTAAAATCTCTTTTGTTATTATAAACATTGGGTTAACAACATTTAACAAGATCGTTAACCTAAAGGTTTCAAAACAACACTTACATGTAACGACTAACGATGACTTAACGACTCAGTTAAAATGTATATACATGTAGTGTTTTAATATGTATTTATACACTTTTGAAAGACTTCAATACACTTATCAAAATACTTCTACTTAACAAAAATGCTTACAATTACATTCTCGTTCAGTTTCATCAACAATTCTACTCGTATGCACCCGTATTCGTACTCGTACAATACACAGCTTTTAGATGTATGTACTATTGGTATATACACTCCAATGATCAGCTCTTAGCAGCCCATGTGAGTCACCTAACACATGTGGGAACCATTATTTGGCAACTAGCATGAAATATCTCATAAGATTACAAAAATATGAGTAATCATTCATGACTTATTTACATGAAAACAAAATTACATATCCTTTATATCTAATCCATACACCAACGACCAAAAACACCTACAAACACTTTCATTCTTCAATTTTCTTCATCTAATTGAACTCTCTCAAGTTCTATCTTCAAGTTCTAAGTGTTCTTCATAAATTCCAAAAGTTCTAGTTTCATAAAATCAAGAATACTTTCAAGTTTGCTAGCTCACTTCCAATCTTGTAAGGTGATCATCCAACCTCAAGAAATCTTTGTTTCTTACAGTAGGTTATCATTCTAATACAAGGTAATAATCATATTCAAACTTTGGTTCAATTTCTATAACTATAACAATCTTATTTCAAGTGATGATCTTACTTGAACTTGTTTTCGTGTCATGATTTTTGCTTCAAGAACTTTGAGCCATCCAAGGATCCATTGAAGCTAGATCCATTTTTCTCTTTTCCAGTAGGTTCATCCAAGGAACTTAAGGTAGTAATGATGTTCATAACATCATTCGATTCATACATATAAAGCTATCTTATTCGAAGGTTTAAACTTGTAATCACTAGAACATAGTTTAGTTAATTCTAAACTTGTTCGCAAACAAAAGTTAATCCTTCTAACTTGACTTTTAAAATCAACTAAACACATGTTCTATATCTATATGATATGCTAACTTAATGATTTAAAACCTGGAAACACGAAAAACACCGTAAAACCGGATTTACGCCGTCGTAGTAACACCGCGGGCTGTTTTGGGTTAGTTAATTAAAAACTATGATAAACTTTGATTTAAAAGTTGTTATTCTGAGAAAATGATTTTTATTATGAACATGAAACTATATCCAAAAATTATGGTTAAACTCAAAGTGGAAGTATGTTTTCTAAAATGGTCATCTAGACGTCGTTCTTTCGACTGAAATGACTACCTTTACAAAAACGACTTGTAACTTATTTTTCCGACTAAAAACCTATACTTTTTTTGTTTAGATTCATAAAATAGAGTTCAATATGAAACCATAGCAATTTGATTCACTCAAAACGGATTTAAAATGAAGAAGTTATGGGTAAAACAAGATTGGATAATTTTTCTCATTTTAGCTACGTGAAAATTGGTAACAAATCTATTCCAACCATAACTTAATCAACTTGTATTATATATTATGTAATCTTGAGATACCATAGACACGTATACAATGTTTCGACCTATCATGTCGACACATCTATATATATTTCGGAACAACCATAGACACTCTATATGTGAATGTTGGAGTTAGCTATACAGGGTTGAGGTTGATTCCAAAATATATATAGTTTGAGTTGTGATCAATACTGAGATACGTATACACTGGGTCGTGGATTGATTCAAGATAATATTTATCGATTTATTTCTGTACATCTAACTGTGGACAACTAGTTGTAGGTTACTAACGAGGACAGCTGACTTAATAAACTTAAAACATCAAAATATATTAAAAGTGTTGTAAATATATTTTGAACATACTTTGATATATATGTATATATTGTTATAGGTTCGTGAATCAACCAGTGGCCAAGTCTTACTTCCCGACGAAGTAAAAATCTGTGAAAGTGAGTTATAGTCCCACTTTTTAAATCTAATATTTTTGGGATGAGAATACATGCAGGTTTTATAAATGATTTACAAAATAGACACAAGTACGTGAAACTACATTCTATGGTTGAATTATCGAAATCGAATATGCCCCTTTTTATTAAGTCTGGTAATCTAAGAATTAGGGAACAGACACCCTAATTGACGCGAATCCTAAAGATAGATCTATTGGGCCTAACAAACCCCATCCAAAGTACCGGATGCTTTAGTACTTCGAAATTTATATCATATCCGAAGGGTGTCCCGGAATGATGGGGATATTCTTATATATGCATCTTGTTATTGTCGGTTACCAGGTGTTCACCATATGAATGATTTTTATCTCTATGTATGGGATGTGTATTGAAATATGAAATCTTGTGGTCTATTGTTACGATTTGATATATATAGGTTAAACCTATAACTTACCAACATTTTTGTTGACGTTTTAAGCATGTTTATTCTCAGGTGATTATTAAGAGCTTCCGCTGTCGCATACTTAAATAAGGACAAGATTTGGAGTCCATGCTTGTATGATATTGTGTAAAAACTGCATTCAAGAAACTTATTTTGTTGTAACATATTTGTATTGTAAACCATTATGTAATGGTCGTGTGTAAACAGGATATTTTAGATTATCATTATTTGATAATCTACGTAAAGCTTTTTAAACCTTTATTGATGAAATAAAGGTTATGGTTTGTTTAAAAATGAATGCAGTCTTTGAAAAATGTCTCATATAGAGGTCAAAACCTCGCAACGAAATCAATTAATATGGAACATTTTTAATCAATAAGAACGGGACATTTCAGCCAAGAGGGCAATGTGGTGGATGGAAGGGATCACCTTCTTCTTGTCTCTAATTATTGAGGAGGCTACGAACCTATCCCCAATTCATCTAGAATAGATGATGGCTAATTGGTTGATCCATTCCGGTCACACTGCTTTCAGAGCTTGAGTGGGATTCCATATCGGAATTCGAGGGACTTGAACTACTGACGAATTCCATTTCGTTCGATTGAATAAAGGATTTTTTGATATGAAATGATTTTTCGGCTATCGGGTGGTATTCTAATTACATAGAATATCTATATATATAGCGCAAAAGATTTCATAGATTACGGAGGAATTTACGTGATATGTCAGGCAAAGTTTACAGTAACAGATACGCTAAGATATGGATTAGCAGATACGCTAAGATATGAATTTTGTCTATACACTATTTATGCAATCAATGCAGTAAGACGTGTCTAGACTAAGAATGATAAGCAGGCAATTCCGACAAAAATGATAAGCAAAACTTTTGACATGCAGACACGGTCGAAGTCCAGGCTCACTAATGCATCCTAACGACTATCAGTTAGACACACTAATGCAGACCTGGTTCGCTAAGACCACCGCTCTGATACCAACTGAAAGGACCCGTTCATATATATTATAAACGATTCACAATAGTTGATTACATCGCGAGGTATTTGACCTCTATATGATACATTTTACAAACATTGCATTCGTTTTTAAAAGACAAACTTTCTTTACAACGAAAGTTGACGGCATGCACACCATTTGATAATACATCCAACTATAATTGAAATAATAATAATCTTGATGAACTCAATTACTCGAATGCAACGTCTTTCAAAATATGCCATGAATGACTCCAAGTAATATCCTTAAAATGAGCTAATGCACAGCGGAAGATTTCTTTAATACCTGAGAATAAACATGCTTTAAAGTGTCAACCAAAAGGTTGGTGAGTTCATAGGTTTATCATAACAATCATTTCAATATATTAATAGACCACAAGATTTTTGTTTATAAATATATGTACACTCGCAAGTGTATAAAAGTATTCTATAATTTGTAGGCACCCGGTAACAAGCCTTAACGTTCATGTTTTACCCTCTGAAGTACACTAGATCAGGTGTGTTTAAAATAACCTCGAAGTACTAAAGCATCCCATAGTCAGGATGGGGTTTGTCAGGCCCAATAGATCTATCTTTAGGATTCGCGCCTACCGTACATAGACAAGTAGTTTAATGTTACCAAGCTAAGGGTATATTTCTGGTTTAAACCCACGTAGAATTAGTTTTAGTACTTGTGCCTATTTCGTAAAACATTTATAAAAAACAGCGCATGTATTCTCAGTCCCAAAAATATATATAAAAGGGAGCAAATGAAACTCACCATACTGTATTTCGTATTAAAAATACATATAACGTCATTTAACAAGTGCAAGGTTGGCCTCGGATTCACGAACCTATATTAATTATATATATTTATATGTTGGTCAATATTTGTCTAACAATTTTTGGTCAAGTCATAGTGTACCACAATCCTAATGCTCGAGACTAATATGCAAAAGTCAACAAAAGTCAACTTGACCCAAAATAACTTCTAAAATTTATACGTGTTTATTATATAACTTAACTATAGTCATTTTATATATTTAAATATATTTATTAGATTTTATAATAATAAAAGTCATTTATTAATAAAAATTTATATTAACGTTTATATATAATAAAATATACTTTTATATATCTTAAGTAGTAAAATTTATAAAGTTCACTTAATATCGTAAAACTATAGTGGTAAGTATTATTAATGTAATTATATTATGCGTGGTGAAAAATATCTTTGTATCCCCTATTTATTTGATAAAATAATATTGATCATAATAATAATAAGTAAAAGTTGTATTATTTTGTAATAATAATTATTATTATTCTATAACAATATTTATATTTACTGAAAATGGTATTATGATAAAATGATAATACTAACATAATAGTAATAATGATATTTTATAATAACAATGATATTTCTATTAAAATAATAACGACGATAGTAATAATAATCATTTTAACAATAATACTAAAATTCAGTTGACTATAACTTCTAATCCGTTCATCGAAACCATTCGATATCTAAATGAAAAGTTCTTAATTTTTCGTTAGCTTTCCAATGACATGCATATCATATACCCTATCTCAGTAGCATATGTATCTAATTCAGGATTCAACAAACCTATCTAAGGACAATATCGAATGTACAAGCATGCGTAATCCTATATACTCGAGCACTAGTCAGGGATACACTATTGATATATAAAAGTTAAGTTATGAGTGCTCACGTATCAATATTGAGATTCAATATTGCAGGAAAGTACGTAGACGCAACGGAGATGATAAACACTAGATTGACCTCATGAGCATACCCATGAACCATACCCATCACCTCTATAGCTATAACCCATAATTTCCTTAGCTTCGACTCATTCAAAAAACTATTTTGAAATCACTCGGACATCACTCCGTCGTAATATTTTATGTATACTAATAATATCTTGAAATAATACAGAGCAAATATATATATATATATATATATATATATGTAAATCGATTGAGAGAGTTTAGAGAAATATATTTTCAAGTTTCTATGAAATAATGAAACCTATTGAATTCTATTTATAATAGATTTTTGAATTATTATAGTGAATTATTAAAGTATGAATTATTAAAGTAAATTATTAAAGTATGAATTATTAAAGTGAATTATTAAAGTATGAATTATTAAAGTGAATTATTAAAGTATGAATTATTAAAGTGAATTATTAAAGTATGAATTATTAAAGTGAATTATTAAAGTATGAATTATTAAAGTGAATTATTAAAGTATGAATTATTAAAGTGAATTATTAAAGTATGAATTATTAAAGTGAATTATTAAAGTTAAAGTAAAGTAAAAGTAAAGTAAAGTTAAAGTATAGTAAAAGTATAAAAACTATGTATGTATAATACGCGTATAAATATATATAGTATTAATTTAAATCGTTATATATATTTAATGAAATAAAATATAAATATCGTTATATTTATTATACTAGTTAAGTAATGAGTTGTCAAAAGTGATTCTAGATATTTATAAAAGTTATATACGTTTTAATAATAAAGTTCTTTTTAAACTGAAAATGTTTTTGTACGTTTGAAAATAGATTAATAGAATATTATGAAAACCAATTTTCCACTAGCTTTTGTCTAACTTTCGTAAATGACACTTTTTATTTTTATTTATAAATAGCTTTAAAAATTATTCCGAATATCGTTAAGAGGAATAGATTTTCTCAAATCATAGTGGACCTCTCAACAGAGACTTGTAATCATAATTCAATGTTTCTGATAATTCAATCATTTAATATATTTTTTTTAATTTCGTCGATAATCATATTGAAACAAATACGTTCATATAAAGCATTATACGTTTAAATACTTTGTTGACATTTTCAATTTATAACATATACACATATACTGAAAGGACCCGTTCATATACATTATAAACGATTCATAATAGTTGATTACATCGCGAGGTATTTGACCTCTATATGATACATTTTACAAACATTGCATTCGTTTTTAAAAGACAAACTTTCTTTACAACGAAAATTGACGGTATGCACACCATTTTATAATACATCCAACTATAATTGACTTAATAATAATCTTGATGAACTCAATGACTTGAATGCAACGTCTTTCAAAATATGCCATGAATGAATCCAAGTAATATCCTTAAAATGAGCTAATGCACAGCGGAAGATTTCTTTAATACCTGAGAATAAACATGCTTTAAAGTGTCAACCAAAAGGTTGGTGAGTTCATAGGTTTATCATAACAATCATTTCAATATATTAATAGACCACAAGATTTCCGTTTATAAATATATGTACACTCGCAAGTGTATAAAATTATTCTATAAGTTGTAGGCACCCGGTAACAAGCCTTAACGTTCATGTTTTACCCTCTGAAGTACACCAGATCAGGTGTGTTTAAAATAGCCTCGAAGTACTAAAGCATCCCATAGTCAGGATGGGGTTTGTCAGGCCCAATAGATCTATCTTTAGGATTCGCGCCTACTGTACATAGACAAGTAGTTTAATGTTACCAAGCTAAGGGTATATTTCTATTTTAAACCCACATAGAATTAGTTTTAGTACTTGTACCTATTTCGTAAAACATTTATAAAACAGCGCATGAATTCTCAGCCCAAAAATATATATTGCAAAAGCAATTAAAAAGGGAGCAAATGAAACTCACAATACTGTATTTTGTAGTAAAAATACATATGACGTCATTGAACAAGTGCAATGTTGGCCTTGGATTCACGAACGTATCAATATTGAGATTCAATATTGCAGGAAAAGTACGTAGACGCAACGGAGATGATAAACACTAGTTTGACTCACGAGCAATACTCTCGATCAATACCCATAACCTCCATAGCTATAACCCATAATTTCCTTAGCTTTATCCCGTTTGAAAACTTATTTTGAAATCGTCTGAGTATAACTCCGTCGTAGTATTTTATGTATACTAATAATATCATGAAATAATACAAAGAAAATATATATGTGTAATTCGATTGAGAGAGTTTAGAGAAATATATTTTCAAGTTTCTATGAAATAATGAAACCTATTCAATTCTATTTATAATAGATTTTTGAATTATTAAAGTATGAATTATTAAAGTGAATTATTAAAGTGAATTATTAAAGTATGAATTATTAAAGTGAATTATTAAAGTATGAATTATTAAAGTATGAATTATTAAAGTGAATTATTAATGTATGAATTATTAAAGTGAATTATTAAAGTGAATTATTAAAGTATGAATTATTAAAGTTAAAGTAAAGTAAAAGTAAAAGTAAAGTAAAGGTAAAGTTAAAGTATAGCAAAAGTATAAAACTATATACGTATAATACGCGTATAAATATATATAATATTAATTTAAATCGTTATATATATTTAATAAAATAAAATATAAATATCGTTATCTTTATCATACTGGTTAAGTAATGAGTTGTCAAAAGTGGTTCTAGTTATTTATAAAAGTTATATACGTTTTAATAATAAAGTTCTTTTTAAACTGAAAACGTCTTTGTACGTTTGAAAATAGATTAATAGAATATTATGGAAACTAATTCTCCACTAACTTTTGTCTAACTTTCGTAAATGTCACTTTTTGTTTTTATTTATAAATAGCTTTACAAATTATTCTGAATATCGTTAAGAGGAATAGATTTTCTCAAATCATAGTGGACCTCTCAACAGAGACTTGTAATCATAATTCAATGTTTCTAATAATTCAATCATTTAATATATATTTTTTTAATTTCGTCGAAAATCATATTGAAACAAATACGTTGGTGTAAAGTATTATACGTTTAATACTTTATTAATATTCTCAAGTTATAATATATATATACATATACATATCTATTTATATATAACGGTTCGTGAATCGTCGGAATTTGGTCGAGCTTATAATGAATGTATGAACACAGTTTAAAATTTTTGAGATTTAATTTAACAAACTTTGCTTATCGTGTCGGAATAATATAAAGATTAAAGTTTAAATTTGGTCGGAAATTTCCGGGTCGTCACAGTACCTACCCGTTAAAGAAATTTCGTCCCCGAAATTTGATAGAGGTCATCATGACTAACAATGAGAATGTTATTATAACGATTATAGAGTTTTATCATGTTCAAGAAGAATGGATAAAATAATTCGATTACTCGAAGCGTGTGAGTGAAATTATCGTAAATGAATGAAATAAGATAATAGTGATTCGTCGTATCTTTTGACGTCATCACGATTGATCTCCGAAAAGAAAATCTTTGTAATCTATATTGGATTTGATTATTCGGCGATTAAGGAAATTATGATCTTCTTCGAATTAATACGATAATCCATTTTGATTTCTCTGTCGGATATTTCACTATAAATCCACCTCATTTGTTTTCTTACAACTCACACCTTTTCAACTCATATTTTAAAGTATTTGTCAATATGCTTCATCCAGTGCTGATTCTTGATATACTCCTCACTTTCATATCTGTCGCTCTTCTTTTTCATCTGCCTCCGGAAGAATCTATTTACTTCTACTATACTCTTGGTTTTATAGTGTTTTTAGTTCTCCCGTGTCTTTATATTGCTATATGCATTGATATATACGGTTTGTGATTTCTGGGTTGTTGTTGGGTTTTATATCTTCCCTTATATTTCAAAGTCCTTGCTTCTTCTATAATCATTGTCATCCACAGTTAATGCTCTCTTCTATTTGCTATGATTTATACTCCCATTTCTAGTTCGGAGCTTTTTCCTTTCGTTTCTTCTTCTTGCGATTAAGCACCGCTTGTAATGGTCCAGAATTCGCAGATATAAATTTCAGAATGAACATTGTTAATGTTCTAGGAAGGAAATTGTAATGGTACGATCTTGACTTGTCAAATTACCAGAATACCTCGAAAAAGACCGAATCATCAAGAAATATTTTCTTGATATTTAGAGATTAAAGAGAATACAAGAGTCGTGTAACATAGCACATGATGACGTTATGATCTGTGATACATCATGTTCCATTTAGAAACTCAGCATGAATTACTGTAATATAATCACGTTGATCAAGTGTCATTATATTATACTAACTCATACTTCAGCTCCCAACACTTCTTCAAGAATATTCCTATTTTAAACTCGAATGTTTCAGAATTTAGAAACTAAAATAGTTTCTTTTATGATAAAATACAGATAGCGCGAAGAGGTAAATGATTTCAGATAATAATAATTATAAAAATATCTTCAGAGGTATGGATGATATTTATAATGAAAGATACGATGATATCATAGAATGTCTAATATCAGAAGATGATGAAGGATATTGTCCGCAGGGGTTTAGAGTCAGGAGCAAGGTATTCGTTAATGACTTCAGCAAGTACTGAATCATTTGGATTCTTTGAAGGCAGGTTCAGCCTTTGTGATTTATCCACAGCCTCCTTCATACTTTGCTCAATCCGTTTTCAAGTTCCAAAGCTTCTCTTTTTATGAGCTTTGCCAATATACTATCCTTTATCATTCAACTTTTTACTGTTAAGGCCGTTTACAGTTTTTGTTGCTTCATCAACATTTTTCAAAATTTCGAGAACTGGTTCGCAGTTTAGGGTGTTTTTCAGAAATTTCTCATTCAAAGAATGTAAGTCTTGGAGGTAGACATTGTGTGTATATGTAATTGTTGATGTAGACATGCTGCGAGGTTTCAAAATACTGATTGCTGATTCTCAATAATTGGTATGGCAATTCTTGTTATAAGGTACGAATGAGTATATGATAGGGTTTCGATAATTATAATGATTTTTTTTTGGAAAGTCAAAGATCAATGAAGTTGTTGGTAAGTTTATTGCTAATGTGGTGAATATAAACGATTTCTCGGTAACGTTGGCGAAAGGGCAACGTATCTATCAAGGTTATAATAAGACTGTTTTGATTGAGAAGTCGAAGTTGACTTGCTGGAGCTGTGACAAAACTGTCTATTTTGAAACGGAATTGAAAAGTTATTTTAGCTAGTAAATGCCAAAGGGTCTAACACGGATACGTGTCGAACTATGACTTGGGTTTTGAGAGTTTTTCAGGTGTATAACTGTGGGTAACATGTGGTTGGATCATCATCTCGATTGTTCCTTAGTTGAAATGTCTTCAGGAATTTCGAAGGGTTTGAGCACATATTGTAATCGTTAATACATATGATGTTCTAACACAGTTTTGAAGTCAAATTATAGCTTTGAAAGATATAGGAATCTAAGAGTGATGATACTGGTTATATTTCGAATTGAATTATGCGATTTCACAATCAGAATATGTAATTGAATTTGAATGAGTATGATTGTTTTGACTTATATGAAAGAATGGATATTGTTGTGAAAGTAGGGAGTATAGTTGATGATTGCTGAATCAGTTTCGAAAAATGTAATATATTAATTGTGAATTTATATATCTCTCGGGTATTACCTACCCGTTAAAATTTTTTCACAATTAATATTTTGTACAAAAGAAGTTTATTACAGTCTTTATGAAAATATATGTGTATATTTTCTTTAGATGTAATATAGATTTAATGAGTTAATATTAAATTAAACTCATTTGTTTTATGGTTGGAACTAGAATTGAGTAATCTCTAAAACTTTATAAATTGCATAAGTATTTCTTCAATAATATTGAAATTATGAATCATTACTTTGTTATTTGTTGGTTTTCGTGAAATTCTTGTGAACTTCGCAAGGTATGAATGATGTTATTTGAAAAGTTTCGAGTACATCGATGATGAAAGTGTAAAATGAAACATATATTCAAATAATACATTTGATTTATTATGAATTGGATTTTTATTGAATTGAGACAGAGATTGTAATTAACGATGGTTAAGTTGCGGACGAAGGACGTACATCATTGCATATTTGTAATATGAATTAACTGAGTAGTTAAGATTCACACATAATAGCTTAGTACGGGAAGATTTATTATGGTTTAAAAATTTATACATATAAAATATACATATAAATCTTTCGATTGGAAATGAGTTAATACTTCATAACTCGTTGATACAATATATTTGTTGTTGATTCGTAATGATGTCCACAATGATTCTTGAACTGACAGAGTTTGTGATGTTACAGGTGCTGTTGATTCTGACGATACTGACGGCACTGACTGTATTGATGATGCTACGGTCCTGTTGATGCTGTTGGTAAAACAATTCTAGCTTGTGAATCGTACACCATTTTCGATCAAAGTTTCTACTCTACCATCTCTGTTCACTCATCCGATTTACGGTCATAATTAAATAATCTCTAAGATTTTGGAGATTACATAACTGCCGCAGAGATATCTCTTCAATGAAGTTTATGAATTAATACTTCATCGTTTGTTGTTGTTGATATTCCTGGATATTTACAGGGCGTATGACGTTGATGTTTGAGATACAGATTGTGATGTTGCGGTGTGGGATGTGGATGTTGTTGTTGGTGGTGGTGATGGTACCGTTGGTGTTGCTGATGGTGGTACTGTTTATGCTGCTGGTGCTGCTGCTGGTGTTTGTAACCTTTGCACCATATTCTCCAAAGCCACTACCCGAGCGCGAAGCTCGTTGACTTCTTCTATTACACCGGGGTGATTGTCGGTTCGGACGAGCAGATAAATAAAATCTAGAATTTGGTGTAGTATGTAATCGTGACGAGATACTCTAGAAATAAGAGAGAAAATGGTGTTTCGGATAGGTTCACCGGTAAGTGCTTCAGTTTCTTCGCCAAAAGGGCAATGTGGTGGATGAAAAGGATCACATTCTTCTTGTCTCCAATGATTAAGGAGGCTACGAACCCAGCCCCAATTCATCCAGAATAGATGATGGCTAATCAGTTGATCCATTTCGGATACACTGCTTTCGGAGCTCGAGTGAAAATCCATATCGGAATAGTTATCGGAATCCGACGAACTTGAATTGGTTGCGGAATTTATCTTGCACGGTTAGGTAAAGGATTTTATGAAATGATTTTCGCGGATGATATTCTAGTTACATAGAATATCTATGTATAGTACAGATGATCCCGTAGATTACGGAGGAAATTAAGGAAACGTGTCAGATAAAGTCTACAGTAACAGATATGCTAAGATCTGAATTTTGTCTCTACACTATTCATGCAATCAATGCAATAAGAAGTGTCTAGACTAAGAATGATAAGCAGGTAATTTCCTAAGGATGATAAGTAGATGATTTTCGACACGAAATGATAAGCAAAACTTTTGACATGCAGACACGGTCGAAGTCCAGACTCACTAATGCATCTAAACAACTATTAGTTAGACACACTAATGCAAGACCTGGTTCGCTAAGACCACCGCTCTGATACCAACTGGAAGGACCCGTTCATATACATTATAAGCGATTCATAATAGTTGATTACATCGCGAGGTATTTGACCTCTATATGATACATTTTACAAACATTGCATTCGTTTTTAAAAGACAAACTTTCTTTACAACGAAAATTGACGGTATGCACACCATTTCATAATACATCCAACTATAATTGACTTAATAATAATCTTGATGAACTCAATGACTTGAATGCAACGTCTTTCAAAATATGCCATGAATGAATCCAAGTAATATCCTTAAAATGAGCTAATGCACAGCGGAAGATTTCTTTAATACCTGAGAATAAACATGCTTTAAAGTGTCAACCAAAAGGTTGGTGAGTTCATAGGTTTATCATAACAATCATTTCAATATATTAATAGACCACAAGATTTCCGTTTATAAATATATGTACACTCGCAAGTGTATAAAATTATTCTATAAGTTGTAGGCACTCGGTAACAAGCCTTAACGTTCATGTTTTACCCTCTGAAGTACACCAGATCAGGTGTGTTTAAAATAGCCTCGAAGTACTAAAGCATCCCATAGTCAGGATGGGGTTTGTCAGGCCCAATAGATCTATCTTTAGGATTCGCGCCTACTGTACATAGACAAGTAGTTTAATGTTACCAAGCTAAGGGTATATTTCTGGTTTAAACCCACATAGAATTAGTTTTAGTACTTGTGCCTATTTCGTAAAACATTTATAAAACAGCGCATGAATTCTCAGCCCAAAAATATATATTGCAAAAGCAATTAAAAAGGGAGCAAATGAAACTCACAATACTGTATTTTGTAGTAAAAATACATATGACGTCATTGAACAAGTGCAATGTTGGCCTTGGATTCACGAACGTATCAATATTGAGATTCAATATTGCAGGAAAAGTACGTAGACGCAACGGAGATGATAAACACTAGTTTGACTCACGAGCAATACTCTCGATCAATACCCATAACCTCCATAGCTATAACCCATAATTTCCTTAGCTTTATCCCGTTTGAAAACTTATTTTGAAATCGTCTGAGTATAACTCCGTCGTAGTATTTTATGTATACTAATAATATCATGAAATAATACAAAGAAAATATATATGTGTAATTCGATTGAGAGAGTTTAGAGAAATATATTTTCAAGTTTCTATGAAATAATGAAACCTATTCAATTCTATTTATAATAGATTTTTGAATTATTAAAGTAAGAATTATTAAAGTAAATTATTAAAGTGAATTATTAAAGTATGAATTATTAAAGTGAATTATTAAAGTGAATTATTAAAGTATGAATTATTAAAGTATGAATTATTAAAGTGAATTATTAAAGTATGAATTACTAAAGTGAATTATTAAAGTGAATTATTAAAGTATGAATTATTAAAGTTAAAGTAAAGTAAAAGTAAAAGTAAAGTAAAGGTAAAGTTAAAGTATAGCAAAGTATAAAACTATATACGTATAATACGCGTATAAATATATATAATATTAATTTAAATCGTTATATATATTTAATAAAATAAAATATAAATATCGTTATCTTTATCATACTGGTTAAGTAATGAGTTGTCAAAAGTGGTTCTAGTTATTTATAAAAGTTATATACGTTTTAATAATAAAGTTCTTTTTAAACTGAAAACGTCTTTGTACGTTTGAAAATAGATTAATAGAATATTATGGAAACCAATTCTCCACTAACTTTTGTCTAACTTTCGTAAATGTCACTTTTTGTTTTTATTTATAAATAGCTTTACAAATTATTCTGAATATCGTTAAGAGGAATAGATTTTCTCAAATCATAGTGGACCTCTCAACAGAGACTTGTAATCATAATTCAATGTTTCTAATAATTCAATCATTTAATATATATTTTTTTAATTTCGTCGAAAATCATATTGAAACAAATACGTTCGTGTAAAGTATTATACGTTTAATACTTTATTAATATTCTCAAGTTATAATATATATATACATATACATATCTATTTATATATAACGGTTCGTGAATCGTCGGAATTTGGTCGAGCTTATAATGAATGTATGAACACAGTTTAAAATTCTTGAGATTTAATTTAACAAACTTTGCTTATCGTGTCGGAATAATATAAAGATTAAAGTTTAAATTTGGTCGGAAATTTCTGGGTCGTAACATATACATACATATTCATATATGTTCATTTAATGGTTCGTGAATCATTGGAATTTGGTCGAGGTTTAAATGAATGTATAAACATAGTTTAAAATCCTCGAGGTTTAACTTAACAAACATTGTTTATCGTGTCAGAATAATATAAAGATAAAGTTTAAATTTAGTCGGAAATTTCTGGGTCGTCACAACGTGTTGCTTTCCCAATACAAGGTTAGCAAGTGGGTGACACAAGACCACAAGTTTTGAGCTAAAATTTTCAAATCTGAAACCCACCAAACCCACAAAAAGAATTTGCAAACACCGGTGAAGGGTTATTCCGGAAAACTTATCTAGGGTAAAAGCTAGATTTAATTTTCAAAAGATCAAATGTTTTCATAAAGATCCAATTTCCTTAATGGATCTAAATTTTATAGTCATGTGGGACTGTTTAACACCCCGTCAAAAATCCCTTTAACGGAATGTTAACTCTGGTCCCAGTGCTTGGCTTGACTTCTACGTAACAGCAATATTCTACAGCGGAAGCAATTAATACCTGAGAATAAAACACGCAAAATGGATCAACAACAATGTTGAGTGAATCTACAGGTTTTAGGTAAACAATACAGTATGTTTAAGAAATACATTTCGAAAACGGTTATTAGTGGAAGACCACCAAGGTTCAATGTTAAAAGTTAGACAACTCCGTGTCCCATTTCAAAAGTTTGTTGACACTACCATGTCAAGTTTCAATCATTTGTAGACAATACCATGTCAAGTTTCAAATATTCGTAGACAATACCATGTCAAGTTTTATCTCATTTGTTCGTAAACCACAGTTTTAAATAACGTTGTATAGTATCTGAAAAACAGTTATCGGAAATATAGTTTAATTTCCTTGACTACGAGATTTTTACAGGTACAACTCTAAGTTGCGAAACGTTTGCATAATCTATGAGCACCTGAATACTAGCAATGACCCGAGTATAGAATCCACTATACCCGTCTTTACCTCATAAAAATGTTATACACTTGTACGAATGTATTATGTTCAAAATAAATGCACCACAGTTTTTATAGCGGGTGAGGTTGTCAACCTAATGGATCCGTCCATCTAAATTGTGCCTACACCGATGGTATTTAAAGTATTCAAGCTAGAGGCTTTGTGTACAAACTCAATATGCAGATATAGTACTTGTGTCAATACAAAAAACATTTGATAATGTAAGTAAAACAGCGGGTATTCTCATCCCTGAAAACATGTAAAAAGCGGGACTATAGACTCACCTTTGAATAAAGCTCGGATTGAAAAGTGGACAATTTACTTGTACGGTTTATAGCCGAGTAATGCAACCTAAGTATATGTATTTAGGTTGGTCAATAAATATGTCTTAAACAAGTGTGGTTTCATAGTATAAGTTGTCTTATTGCTCGAATCGACGCGTTTCAAAGTAGAAGTCAACATACAATCAACTAATTCATGCAAGTCAAACAAAGTCAACCGAAGTCAAACCGAAAGTCAAACTTGGTCAAAGTATTCAAATAAAGTCAAAATCAGTAGGTTCATGTCAAATTTTGGTCAACATATCAAACCTAAGTCAAACAACACGTTTTAGATCATAATTGGTCAATTTCACAATTTCAGTTTATCGTTGTGCACAAAGTTCATGTACATGTAGCAAACTTAGCATATTATCTCATAGTACAAAATTCAAGTAAACATGGGAAACTCCAGATCATAAGTATACTAAAAATTGATTCCAAAAAGTCCGGCCAGGGTCTCATACAATAATTAAAAGTCAGGAATCAGAAGGGGTACATTTGGGGTTCACCAAGTCAGTTTCTGACCGCGCACTGATTTGGTTTTAGCTATAACCGGAGTTAGGAACATGAAATCGATACAAGACCAGTGGCCATAGTTCAAAAACAAGTTAAACTAACACATATCAAAAATCGAGCAATTTTGGTTTAGCCAATTCGTACAGTTTATTCATGCAAATTGAACATTCAGTTTTTCAGCTCAAATCAGAATTTACATAAAGTATGGCCCTATTGTGCCCAATGCATAAGGTTTAAGAGATTGACATAAACTAACAATAAGTCACATATCATGTTAAAATTCATATTCCAGAAGCTTACATGCTCATTTAATAAACACAATCCACAGAGTATAAAACAAAGAGCAATTTACAGATTCGATTCTAGTTTCGCTAGTCACATTCGCACGCGATTAGCCGAAGATCTAGATACAATTAGCCTATGATATCTACATGAAAGATGAAGTAATTTTTGTGTAGATTTCAAATATGCAAAGCTTTAATCACATAAGCTAACACATTTTATCATACAAAGTCGTTTTCATGCAAGTGCTGTATAAAACTACTTTTACACTAATTCAAGCATATCTTGGGTTTTACATAAGCAAACGACATGATATCTGAGTGTAAACTGAGTGTTTTTAAATTACCTATCCAATGGTATAAATTTCACAATCCAATTCGTGGTCTATCAAACCCATATTTCGGATTACACAACGTTAATTTCAAATGGACATAACTTGATCATCCGGAAATGAAATCAAGCGAATCCAAAGCCTAAAATCAATAGTTTTTCTCAAGGATTCTGAATATCACATAATATCATACATTTAAAAAGTCAAAATTTACTGTACATGCAATAAACAATTCAGTTTTCGCATTAATCAATCAAAACGAGCAATTTATCGCATCTAGTATTCATCAAACATCAAGACTTGAGCAATAGACAACCTAATCCATGAAACTTTAACAAAAATCAGATTTTAAAGATTAGGGTTTATGTAATTATACCTTTGATCACAAAATTAATGATACACACGCGTAGAGAACGACGATCGGAGCAAGATTGATCAAACGAGTAAGAGCAAACAAGCAAGTTTGATGGTTGATTTGTGTGTGGGTGTGTTTGATGTGAAGAAGAAGAGAGGGAGGAGGAATGAGCTGCATTTTTCATAGTTAGGATGGAATGAGATGATTATCTAACTAGTTATTTAGTGCCTAAAAATCAAAAGTCAACAAACATGGGCCTAAAAACCAATAGTCAACAACCATGGACTAATCATGGGACCAAGGATTATGAGGTATGAGGTCATGGCCATGTGGCCTCGGGCTCGGGTCTCGGGCTCGTTTTGTGTAAAATCTCGTTCGCGCGTGGTTCGTTTCGAGTGCCATTAACCGTACCGAATCTTCGGAACGTTAACTAGTCGTTGAAACAAAATCACCGTATTTAATTCATTAAGTAAATAATAAATTAAATTTCTTTCATAAGTTCAATAATTATTAAGAATAATTATTCTATCGTTTTTCTGAGTTCCGTTAACTGAAAAGTTTTCTAGGCGATTAACTTTAATCGTATCGTTTCTAGTTTAATTGGTCAACCGAATTAAGTTCACTAATTAATATAACATATTAATTCAAGTAATCTGCTAAGGATCAAGTACGCATTTAATTACTTTAAATACGAAAAAGTTTCACATAGCCACTGTTAACTATTCTGGAAAAAAAATTGGCGTATGAAAATTGTATGATTTAACTAACAATCGTAAAGTATTTAATGGAAGTTTTAACGGAAAAACTCGGGTTGTTACATTACCCACCTGTTATTGAAAATTTCGTCCCGAAATTTGGATGATGGTAGTTATTGATGAAAATAAAATAGTTTCGTATCATTAGAAATTCAGGTTTCAACGTGAGCTTGAATTCTATAACTAAGTTTGCAAATAAAGTTTATACTTGGCTTGAATAGTTTGTCTTTCCAGACGTAAGCCTTCATACATTCTTTTAATAAAAGAATTTGGTCATATACGAGTGTTTCGTCAAATAATATGATAAGATTAAATAATCTTTCGAGATCTCTATACGGATGGACTTCTAAGGTACGTTCAGTTTCGTAATGAATACGAGTTAAGTGTATAGAATTTCTTATCATCAAGAATATGAATGAAATGATTCGGTTATGTGTAAAAATATGACTGAATATGTCACTAACGGATGTATTGAAGTAATAGTTGTCCGCCTTGACTTTTCGATGTAATCACTATTGATTCTCCTAAATTCAAGGGATTTGAATATAATCGTTTGAAATCTGTGAGATTTGAATCCCGGTAATTAAGGAAATTAGAATCCTTTTCTTTTTGATTTAACACGATTATCTTAATCGGCTGACGCGTTGCTATGGTAAAAAGTTCTGATATAAATTAATCATCTCTGCGGCCTTATTTTCTCAACCTCAATCTTCTTACTTTCAAGATTCTATTTTCGAAAATTTTGTGAAGATGCTTCATCTACTCTTGATTTTCGTTACTATTTTAACTGTGTATACAGTCATTCTTCTTTTTAGTCTACCACCAGAAGAATCTCTGTTCTTCTATAATGCTCTAGGGGTGACAGTATTTTTAATTCTACCACTCCTCTATTTTTCGATACTTATTGATATAAATGGTTTATGATCTTCCATGTTTGTTGTATTTTATATTCTGACCTATTCTTCGAAGACTCGTGCTTTTTATCCAAGAAGATCTTCAACTTGTTCTTCTATACATGGTCAAATAATACGGATCAATAGCCGATGATGATGCAGAAACATTCGCTGTTCATCGTCATAGTATCCGTTTTCACCTTGTTTTCTCTTCTCGACTTTAAATCAAGCAAGTAATGGTCCAGAATTCGTAGGTATGGAGTTTCGAATGATCATAATATACAAGGTAGAAAGGAAAGGTAATAGCACGATTTGATTTGTCAAATTACCAGAATATTCGAAAAACACCGAATCATCAAGAAATATATTTCCTTGATATGTTTAGTAGTTAAATAGAATGAAAGAGTTATGTAACATGGTTCATGATGATTGTAAGGTCTGTGAATCATCATCTTCCATTAGAAATTCAGCATGACTTCGGAGCAAGATATTCTCTAAAGATATCATCGGATCCAGAATTACCTGGATTCTTTGAATATAAGGTTTGGTCCTTGTATTTGTCCTTGTTCTCCTTCATGGTTAGCTCAATCCGTTTTTCAGTTCCAAATCTGTGCTTTTTCAATACGTTATTCTTTATCATCAAACTTTTGGCCATTAAGACCATCTATAGCTTTTGCTGCGTCGTCAGCATTCTCAAGGTTAACGAATCTGAATCGTTGGTTATCAATCCGAGATGGTTTCAAGAGATTTTATTTTTAGATGATTAAACGCTGATTGTAATCGTTAACGGATCTAATGGTTGACGAATAGGCGTTGTTGATTTCAAAAGTAATGAATGATAATTTCAATGGTTTGATGTGATAATTCATCATAGAATACAAATGAATATAATTCATGAATGTAGTGATCTTTAGGAAGATAACACTTGCTAAAGCTTTACTTAGATTCCGATACGTCAAAATCAGAATATGTAGTAGTTGTTCTTTAGTGAACGGATACACATATTTTGTGAGTGTAATTAGTATAGTTACTGATTATTGAATCAGAATTTGAAGAATGTATAATGTAACATATTAATGTGAGATATAAATATTTCTCGGGTTTTACCTACCCGTTAAATATTTTTACAATTTACAGTTTGTACAGAAGGGTTTTTAATTACAATCTTTATGAAGATATATATTCGTATATATTCTTCAGATGTAATCATGGATTTAATGAGTTAATATAATATTAAACTCATTTGATTTACTGTTGAAGATAATCTCCAAAGCCTTAGAGATTTCATAATTGTCGCGAAATATTTCGCTAATGAAGTTATGAATCAATACTTCATCGTTCATTGTTTATTGATATACCTCGGTATATGATATTGATGCTCGTGGAGTTCTTGTGAAATTTACAAGGCACGAATAATGTTTTCTAGAAAGTTTCGAGTTCATCGAAAATAGAAGTGAAAAATCAAACATGTATTTGAATAATACACTTAGTTTATTATGAAATGGAGTTTATTGTGCTGAAACAGTGATTAATGATTGTTAAGTCATTAACGAAAGATGTACATCATAGCATATTAATGATATGATTTAACCAAGTAGTACATACTAGTTAAGATTCGCACGTAATAGCTTAGTACGAAAAGATTTATTATTGTTCCAAACCATATATATATATATATATATATATATATATATATATATATATATATATATATATATATATATATATATATATATATATATATATATATATATATATATAAAGTATACATATATAATTTTTTTTTCTAGGAAGAATGAGTCAATACATCTTAACTCACAATTACTAATATTCCTTAGTATCTATAGGGCGTATGATGTTGATATCCGAAGTACCGAGTGTGATGTTGAGGTGTGGGATGCGGATGTTGTTGTTGGTGAAGCTGATGCTGTTGGTGGTGATGTTGATGGTACTGGTGGTGCTGGCTATGCTGCTGATGCTCTTAGATTTCGCACCATATTCTCCAGAGCCACGAGCGCGAAGCTCGTTGACTTCTTCTACTATTCCGGGATGATTGGCGGTTCGGACAAGTGGATGAATAAGATCTAGAATTCTGGATATTAGATATTCGTGGTGGGATATCCTAGAAATGAGGGTGGAAATGGTGTTCCGGATTGGTTCGCCGGTAAGTACTTCAGGTTCTTCACCAAGAGGTGAATTCGGTTGGTGGAAGAGACCGCCTTCTTCTCGCCTCCATTGATTAAGTCGACTACGAACCCACCCCCAATTCATCCAGAAAAGATGATGGCTAATAGGTTCGTTCGTTCCGGTTACGCTGTCCATGGAGCTCGAGGAATCATATGAGAAATCCATATTATGTGTTTGGAATAGGGTTTGATATGAATTGAGTGTTGGATGCTATGTTTATCTCCTTGAATACGTGTATATAGCAAAAAGATTTCCGTAATTTATGGAGGAAATTTAGGAAATATATCATACAAAATCTAATATAATAAGTATGATAGCGACAGGATTAGCCTATATGTAATTAGTACAATAATTGCAGTAAGATGTCGGTGGATCAAAAATGATAAGCAGTGAGAAGTAGTGATCGGTCGCGACTAGTGGTGAGAGGCGGCATTGAGTAGTAGTAAGCAACGAAAAATAGCAAGGAGTAGTGGTATAAGATGATGAGTATGTCCAGGCAGTGTCTTCGTAGTGCCAAATCGAAATCAGGGGTGACGGACAGTGTCGGGTAGTGACGAATTGTGACGTGATTACACGCTCCTTATAGGTTATAATAACAATTAAATCGTACAGTGTAAATTTCTACTCATATTTGAAATTAAACAGTTTATGTTCTAAACGGTATTTATCCAAGTAACGTACTTGACTCGCTCCCAATTCCTTATTTTGCGATGTCGGAACTTCTATATGAGTTACCGTAATGTAATCCCGGTCATTACATTACGCTATCTCACATTTCCATTCGACATAACTCCATAAGTTCAAGATGGCGTAATCAACTTAATTTAGTTAAATCTCGCGTCGCGTGTACGTATGTGATTCGTAGTATAACGTTTAGTTCAAGTCCATATCATATGGGTATAGGGTGTATATGTACGTGATGTAATGTGTAGCCCTACATGTCGTATTGTGAAGCAAATAGTGCATGTATGGTGTATAAAAGTCATCCAAGACACACGACTATAGACTAGACTTCACTAATGCGCCCTACGGTTAGACACACTAATGTATCCTAGTTCTCTATAGCCAAAGCTCTGATACCATCTTTAACACCCCGTCAAAAATCCCTTTAACGGAATGTTAACTCTGGTCCCAGTGCTTGGCTTGACTTCTACGTAACAGCAATATTCTACAGCGGAAGCAATTAATACCTGAGAATAAAACACGCAAAACGAATCAACAACAATGTTGAGTGAATCTACAGGTTTTAGATAAACAATACAGTATGTTTAAGAAATACATTTCGAAAACGGTTATTAGTGGAAGACCACCAAGGTTCAATGTTAAAAGTTAGACAACTCCGTGTCCCATTTCAAAAGTTTGTTGACACTACCATGTCAAGTTTCAATCATTTGTAGACAATACCATGTCAAGTTTCAAATATTCGTAGACAATACCATGTCAAGTTTTATCTCATTTGTTCGTAAACCACAGTTTTAAATAACGTTGTATAGTATCTGAAAAACAGTTATCAGAAATATAGTTTAGTTTCCTTGACTACGAGATTTTTACAGGTACAACTCCAAGTTGCGAAATGTTTGCATAATCTATGAGCACATGAATACTAGCAATGACAAGAGTATAGAATCCACTATACCCGCCTTTACCTCATAAAAATGTTATACACTTGTACGAATGTATTATGTTCAAAATAAATGCACCACAGTTTTTATAGCGGGTGAGGTTGTCAACCTAATGGATCCGTCCATCTAAATTGTGCCTACACCGATGGTATTTAAAGTATTCAAGCTAGAGGCTTTGTGTACAAACTCAATATGCAGATATAGTACTCGTGTCAATAAAAAATGCATTTGATAATGTAAGTAAAACAGCGTGTATTCTCATCCCTGAAAACATATAAAAAGCGGGACTGTAGACTCACCTTTGAATAAAGCTCGGATTGAAAAGTGGACAATTTACTTGTACGGTTTATAGCCGAGTAATACAACCTAAGTATATGTATTTAGGTTGGTCAATAAATATGTCTTAAACAAGTGTAGTTTCATAGTATAAGTTGTCTTATTGCTCGAATCGACGCGTTTCAAAGTAGAAGTCAACATACAATCAACTAATTCATGGAAGTCAAACAAAGTCAACCGAAGTCAAACCGAAAGCCAAACTTGGTCAAAGTAGTCAACTAAAGTCAAAATCAGTAGGCTCATGTCAAATGTTGGTCAACATATCAAACCTAAGTCAAACAACACGTTTTAGATCATAATTAGTCAATTTCACAATTTCAGTTTATCGTTGTGCACAAAGTTCATGTACATGTAGCAAACTTAGCATATTATCTCATAGTACAAAATTCAAGTAAACATGGCAAACTCCAGATCATAAGTATACTCAAAATTGATTCCAAAAAGTCCGGCCAGGGTCTCATACGATAATTAAAAGTCAGGAATCAGAAGGGGTACATTTGGGGTTCACCAAGTCAGTTTCTGACCGCGCACTGATTTGGTTTTAGCTATAACCGGAGTTAGGAACATGAAATCGATACAAGACCGGTGCCCATAGTTCAAAAACAAGTTAAACTAACACATATCAAAAATCGAGCAATTTTGGTTTAGCCAATTTGTACAGTTTATTCATGCAAATTGAACATTCAGTTTTTCAGCTCAAATCAGAATTTACATAAAGTATGGCCCTATTGTGCCCAATGCATAAGGTTTCAGAGATTGACATAAACTAAAAATAAGTCACATATCATGTTAAAATTCATATTCCATAAGCTTACATGCTCATTCAATAAACACAATCCACAGAGTATAAAACAGAGAGCAATTTACAGATTCAATTCTAGTTTCGCTAGTCACATTCGCACGCGATTAGCCGAAGATATAGATACAATTAGCCTATGATATCTACATGAAATATGAAGTAATTTTTGTGTAGATTTCAAATATGTAAAGCTTTAATCACAGAAGCTAACACATTTTATCATACAAAGTCGTTTTCATGCAAGTGCTGTATAAAACTACTTTTACACTAATTCAAGCATATCTCGGGTTTTACATAAGCAAACGACATGATATCCTAGTGTAAACTGAGTGTTTTTAAATTACCTATCCAATGGTATAAATTTCACAATCCAATTCGTGGTCTATCAAACCCAGATTTCGGATTACACAACAAAAACACAACGTTAATTTCAAATGGACATAACTTGATCATCCGGAAACGAAATCAAGCGAATCCAAAGCCTAAAAATCAATAGTTTTTCGCAAGGATTCTGAATATCACATAATATCATACATTTAAAAAGTCAAAATTTACTGTACATGCAATAAACAATTCGGTTTTCGCATTAATCAATCAAAACGAGCAATTTATCGCATCTAGTATTCATCAAACATCAAGACTTGAGCAATAGACAACCTAATCCATGAAACTTTAACAAAAATCAGATTTTAAAGATTACGGTTTATTTAATTATACCTTTGATCACAAAAATAATGATACACACGCGTAGAGAACGACGATCGGAGCAAGATTGATCAAACGAGTAAGAGCAAACAAGCAAGTTTGATGGTTGATTTGTGTGTGGGTGTGTTTGATGTGAAGAAGAAGAGAGGGGGGAGGAATGAGCTGCATTTTTCATAGTTAGGATGGAATGAGATGATTATCTAACTAGTTATTTAGTGCCTAAAAATCAAAAGTCAACAAACATGGGCCTAAAAACCGATAGTCAACAACCATGGACTAATCATGGGACCAAGGATGATGAGGTATGAGGTCATGGCCATGTGGCCTCGGGCTCGGGTCTCGGGCTCATTTTGTGTAAAAGCTCGTTCGCGCGTGGTTCGTTTCGAGTGCCATTAACCGTACCGAATCTCCGGAACGTTAACTAGTCGTTGAAACAAAATCACCGTGTTTAATTCATTAAGTAAATAATAAATTATATTTCTTTCATAAGTTCAATAATTATTAAGAATAATTATTCTATCGTTTTTCTGAGTTCCGTTAACTGAAAAGTTTTCTAGGCGATTAACTTTAATCGTATCGTTTCTAGTTTAATTCGTCAACCGAATTAAGTTCACTAATTAATATAACATATTAATTCAAGTAATCCACTAAGGATCAAGTACGCATTTAATTACTTTAAATACGAAAAAGTTTCACATAGCCACTGTTAACTATTCTGGAAAAAAAAATTGGCGTATGAAAATTGTATGATTTAACTAACGATCGTCAAGTATTTAACGGAAGTTTTAACGGAAAAACTCGGGTTGTTACAGACTGTAAACCACATCGTTACTACCATTGTTTATACCGCCGTATAGAAATCACTGATGTACAAAGTGTGAAGAATAAAGAAGTGATTCTAGTATATTTCAAGACTATATTGCTTGAGGACAAGCAACGCTCAAGTGTGGAAATATTTGATAATGCTAAAAACGAACATATATTTCATAGCATTATCCCTCAAGAAAGACAAGCTTTTAGTTGCAATTGTTCTATTTACAAGTGATATTCGTTTAAATAATAAAAGGTGAAGACAAAAGACAGATTCGACGAATTGAAGACGCAAACGACCAAAAAGCTCAAAAGTACAAACTACAATCAAAGAGGTTCCAATTATTGATGAGAAACGTCTCAAAATTACAAGAGTACAAGACGCGAAACGCAAAGTACAAGATATTAAATTATACGCAAGGACGTTCGAAAATCCAGAACCGGGACCAGAGTCAACTCTCAACGCTCGACGCAACGGACTAAAAATTACAAGTCAACGGAGTACAAGAATATAATATAATATATATATAATTAAATTTAATTATATATATTATATTATATAATAAATAAATAAGCAGCCCATGTTTTTAAAGACTTTTGAGCCTCCCCAGCTGGCCATGCGATCGCATGGCCTTGAAGGGCAAAGCCCATGCGATCGCATGAGGCTCTTTTCCAGCCCACATGCCTATAAAAGTCGCAGTTTGGTGCATCAAAAATATATATCAATCCATCTCTCTATCTCACGTACGATATATATATATATATATATATATATATATATATATATATATATATATATATATATATATATATATATATATATATATATATATATATATATATATTATAATTTTAATTTTAATTTTAATTTCTAATAATAAGGGTATGTTAGCGCATATTGTAAGGGTGTAAGTCGAAATTCTGTCCGTGTAACGCTACGCTATTTTTAATCATTGTAAGTTATGTTCAACCTTTTTACATTAATGTCTCGTAGCTAAGTTATTATTATGCTTATTTAAGCCGAAGTAATCATGATGTTGGGCTAAAAATACTAAAATTGGGTAATTGGGCTTTCTACCATAATTGGGGTTACGATAAAAGAACGACACTTGTGAAAATTAGACTATGGGCTATTAGTGGGCTTTATATTTGTTTAACTAAATGATAGTTTGTTAATTTTAATATAAAGATTTACAATTGGATGTCCCTATAAATAACCATATACACTCGATCGGACACGATGGGCGGGATATTTATAAGTACTAATAATCGTTCATTTAACCGGATACGGGAATGGATTAATAGTCTATAGAATTATTAAAACAGGGGTGAAATTATGTACAAGGACACTTGACATAATTGATAACAAAGTATTAAAACCTTGGGTTACACGCAGTCGATATCCTGGTGTAATTATTAAACAAAGTACTAAAACCGTGTTACAGTTTAAGTCCCCAATTAGTTGGAATATTTGACTTCGGGTATAAGGATAATTTGACGAGGACACTTGCACTTTATATTTATGACTGATGAACTTTTATGGACAAAAACCAGACGGACATATTAAATAATCCAGGACAAAGGACAATTAACCCATGGGAATAAACTAAAACCAACACGTCAAACATCATGATTACGGAAGTTTAAATAAGCATAATTTCTTTATTTTCATATTTAATTGCACTTCTAATTATTGCACTTTTATTTATTGTTATTGTATTTAATTGCACTTTTAATTTTCGTACTCTTTAATTATCGTAATTTTATTTTATCGCACTTTTATTTATCGCAATTTCATTATCATTATTTATTTTACGCTAAGTCTTTTATTTATTTAATATTTTACATTAGGTTTTAACTGCGACTAAAGTTTTTAAAATCGACAAACCGGTCATTAAACGGTAAAAACCCCCCTTTATAATAATAATATTACTTATATATATATTTGTATTTTTATAAATTAAAACTAATATAGCGTTAAGCTTTGTTTAAAAGATTCCCTGTGGAACGAACCGGACTTACTAAAAACTACACTACTGTATGATTAGGTACACTGCCTATAAGTGTTGTAGCAAGGTTTAGGTATATCCATTCTATAAATAAATAAATATCTTGTGTAAAATTGTATCGTATTTAATAGTATTTAGTTGTAAAAATAAAGCTATTTCATATACACCTCTACGCACATCAACTAGCTAATCATGGCAACAACATCACAGAACATAATGATAGAAGACATTATATAAAGATAAAGGATAGAAGTACCAGTAGATTAAACGAGTTCCGAATACAAAAGTGACAACTTCAAACGCCACACCGCTCCTAATACAATCTTCGACGTTCTTCTACGGGTACTAGGTTTCCTGCACGGAGTTGAAGACCTTGAAAGTATGACTAATATTGTACAAAAGAGAGAAAGAAGTGAATTGAAGTGTGTGTTGAAATGAATGACAAAGACCCTTTAAATAAGCATGAAATTTTGCCTGCAAACGGCTGGCAGGCCGTTTGGCAGGCCGTTTGCAGGGGCCGTTTGCCAGACCAAGCCGTTTGCAAGGGCCGTTTAACTTGGGCGTGTGGCAGGATGTTTACAAGCCAGCCAAGCCGTTTGGCAGGCCGTTTGGCTTGCTGATTCGCTGGATCGTAACTCGATTTCTTGTCTTTCACCATTTTCGCTCTAGAATCTTCATTTTAGCTCTGATTCTCTTGATTCTTTTTGCACCGTCTTCGTAATTACTTTCTCTTCAATTCTAACCGACGAAGTGGGTATTTTTCCGATAAAGTTTGAATCTTTCTTGTTTTTGGGCCTTAATACCGAGGTGAAAACGTGACTTTTTAGCCGATATCACCGTTCCAAAAAAAAATTCGGTTGACCTTATTATATTTACTTAGTAATGTAAGATCAAGCGATCATGAACCGAATTATAATTAGCACTCTGTCATGACTCATGACAATTATTTTTTTTATTTTTTTCAGCGAGAAAACTAAAACTTTCATAACAAATGAAACTTCAACAAAAAATGAAGCTCCAATAGAACATACAACCAAAGTAAACCGAGCTCATAACAACTATAACAAAACCTAACCGAGCTCGCACGAGACTAAAAGAAATAATAAAAACATGAAACAAGTACAAACAACACATATGAAGAGAGTGGCTAATCAAGAGTGAGGCGAAAGATTAACAACCATCTCCACCGCAACCTCGCAATTGCAAAAAGGAGAAGTTAAACGTCTTTGATGAATTCCCCGACTTCTTCATTTCGGCCCCTTGAACCAGGGGTCGTCTTCTGATTTTCTTCTCTCTAGTCGGGTTTAAAGAGACATCCTCCGAACGAATGGGCGTGGCTTCCACGAAATCGGACTCGACCACCATATTGTCCATCATAGCAACGAAACCAGACATTTGATCGACCGTCCCATCTTCATTGTCACTCTCCAAATCCAAAGGTGAAGACCTCGAAAATGCTAAAGGCTTACCAACATTGGTATCTACCGCTTTTAAATCAATCGACGCTCTCTTAATACTATAATCTACAGGGTCCGATTCAAATGGAACCGAGCCTTTCAAACTCATCGAAGATGAGGACCCATTTAATAAGATGAGTGGAGTTCCCACATCACAATCAACTTCAAGAACATTATCCGGGACATGAGGGTGATGCGGGTGAGCTGGGCAATGTAACCAGCAACACAGCCAGCACGAGCTCAAAAGATGTTACACCCGAATCAGGCCAAGCAATGGTCGTGTTGCCATCTATTTCGTATCATCTAAGTGTTTTTGGAGGTGGTTCAAGAAGCTCAGGGGTGACCCTACTTCAGTCCTTAAACTGAAGTAGTTATGTTTTAATGAATAAAGTTTTTGATAGTTGAAGGCAATCCAGCAATTAAGAAGAACCATCTAGCCGGACCAGCAAATAAGCTTAGTTCAGCCAGTAAAGCTTTAATTCACTCAGCCGGGTAACCAGCAAATCGAGCCAGTAAAGTTAATACTTAGGCGAACCAGCTAGTTCAACCAGCTGAAGAATTTTAGTTCAACCAGCTTATGAAACTTAGTTCAACCAGCAGGCGACGTTGTTTTCTTTGAGGGGCCAACTTGCTGATACGATTCGAAGTTTACTTATGCTTTTCAATAAAGCGGTCAGGTCATGTGCTTAACACGTGTGTGGCTGTTCTAGAAGAATGTTAGCTGTCCAAGGAAAATTCTCATCTATCATTGGATGCTTTTATCATGGGAGGAGCATTACCAAATGGCAGGCCTTTTGCAGATTATGTCCTTTATTCTTATTGGCTAGTTTCTAATTGTTTGTCCTTTTTGTCTCCTTTTTCCTTTTTATGTTTTTGTCATTTCTAGAAAATAGCTGTTAAGCTTCTCCTATAAATAGAGAGCTCTTGTAATTGTAAAACTTGGTTGATGATTGAATGAAAAGTTTGATAGAGCTTATCTATTTGCAAAATCTCTGTGTCTTTACGAATCTTTGATTTCGGTGGCTAAGAGTGGTTTCTTTATCAGTGTTTGTGGTGTTACTTTATCAAACTTTGTGGTGAAATCCAAATCTTCATATCTGATATTATAGTTGTGGTGGAATCTTTATCAGCTGTAGTTGAAGATTTGGAGTGTTTCTAGATCTCTAATTGTGGTGGTATTTTTATCAATTTGGGGTTTAGATTCTTCTATCCTTTTTGTTCTTATTCCAGAGTTTTATACTCTGTTTTGGGGATGTTACTATTACAAATTGGGGGTTTTCATGTTCAGATCTGTTGGGTGAAGAAAGCTTGTTCTAAATTGCATTTTTAAAGTCATAATCATGCATCAAAGTGGTATCAGAGCTTAGGTTGTTCAAATCGAAGCTTTCTTATCATTTTTATTGTTGTTTCAGTTCATACTCTGTTTTGAAGCTGAAAAGCTTATTTCCGGATCTGATTTGAAATGGCTGAGATTCCTAGAAACATGACTCTTGAAGAAGCTCATAATCTTAGAAGAAATAGAGCTATTGAAGCTCTACAACATCAAATAGAAAGAATGGTTAATTTGTTGAAAGATGGTGTGCCAATAAGAAATATACCCAGATCTGAAAATGGAGATACAACTATTGTGTCTTCTAGTACTAAATCTGAGGATGGTAGCCAATCTACTGATGGATCTCATGCTTCTTCACAAAGAAGAAGAAGGCATAGGAAAAAAGCTGATGATTTAAAAGATATCAAGATAGATCCACCTGATTTTGAAGGGTCCTCTAATCCTGAAGATTACTTTGAATGGGTTCAGGCCATGGATAGAATTATGGAGGTTAAAGGCTATGATGATAAAAAGACCTTTAAAGTTGCTATAATCAAATTGAAGAAGTATGCTTCAATGTGGTATGATAATCTAAAAAAAGAAAGGCAATATGAAGGGAAGAAAACAATTAAAACCTGGTCTAAGTTAAAAGAGTGTATGCAAAAGAGGTTTGTTCCTCACGCTTATAAGAAAGAGCTGTATATCCAGATGAATACCCTCAAGCAAGGCAGCATGAATGTTGTTGATTACATCAAAGAGTTTGAGCAGCTCAAGATTCGTACAAATGTTAAAGAAGCTGAAGAACACACTATAGCAAGATTCGTTGGAGGCTTAAATGCCTCTATTGCTGATCAAGTTGAAATGAAGCCTCTATGGACTTTTGAGAGTGCTTGCAAGCTGGCTATTCAAGTAGAGAAACAAGCAAAGAAGAAAATTAATTTTAAGTCTTATTCCAAGCCAGCTGTGCTGCCTATGAAGGGTCAATCATCTATGCTGCCTAGGCATAACGAGACAGCATCCAAAGTATCTAAAGGCAAAGAGCAGGTTGTAGCTGGTCCTAAAGATGATAGAAGAAAATGCTTCAAGTGCCATGGATTTGGACATTTTCAAGCTCAATGTCCTAACCAGCGTGCTCTTACATTAAAGGAGATTGAAGATTTGGAAGGGGGTTTTGAAACTGAACCAGCGTATGATGAGTCTGATAGTGAAGAGTTTGTTGCTGCTGATATTGGAGAGTTTTTAGTGGTTCGAAGAGTAATGCACTCAGCTTAGACTATTGAAGATAAGAGTCAGCATGAAAACATCTTTCATTTAAGGTGCACAGTCAAGGGGAAAGTGTGCAGCCTGATTGTTTATGGAGGCAGCTGTGCAAACGCAGCATCTGCTCACATGGTGGAAAAGCTTGAGCTGATTACAAAGAAGCATCCTCATCCATACAAACTTCAATGGCTTAACCAAGGCAGTGAGGTAAAGGTTACTCGCCAAGTTACTGTTCCATTTTCTATTGGTACTGTTTATCAAGATGAGATCACTTGTGATGTTATTCCTATGGATGCTTGTCATTTGCTACTTGGTAGACCTTGGTTGTTTGATAAGTATGTCTATCATAATGGACATCAAAATACTTACTCGCTGTATGTGAATGGAAAGAAGAGCACCCTCACTTCTTTAAAGCCTAGTGAAATACCTAGAGCTGACCCTACTGTTAAGAATGATAAAACTTTGTTTATGACTCAATCTGAAGTTGATACTGAGTTAAAGGGTGGTACTGGTGCTTATTTATTGCTGCTGGTTGAAAGTGATGAGTTGAACCAGCATGATGAAATACCAGCTAGGGTAAAGCCATTGTTATCCGAATTTGCTGATGTGTTTCCTACTGAGTTACCTACTGGTTTGCCACCAATCAGGGGTATTGAACATCAAATTGATCTTGTACCTGGATCTGTTCTTCCTAATAAAGCAGCTTATCGATGTTCCCCTCATGAAGCAAAAGAATTATAAAAGCAAGTTAATGAGATGGTTGCAAAGAGGTATGTTAGAACCAGCATGAGTCCTTGTTCAGTACCAGCTTTGCTGGTTCAAAAGAAAGATGGTTCTATGAGAATGTGTGTAGACAGCAGAGCTATTAACAACATTACCATCAAGTATAGGTATCCCATACCTAGATTAGATGATATGTTAGATGAGCTGCATGGTTCTTGTGTATTCTCTAAAGTTGATCTTAAAAGTGGGTATCATCAGATTCGAATGAAAGAAGGAGATGAATGGAAGACAGCTTTCAATATCAAAGGTGGTTTATTCGAGTGGTTGGTTATGCCTTTTGGGTTGTCTAATGCACCCAGCACATTCATGAGACTTATGACTGAAGTGCTCAGGCCACTTATTGGTCAGTTTGTGGTTGTTTACTTTGATGACATCCTAGTGTACTCGAAAACTAAAGAAGAACACTTGGATCATCTGAGGAAAGTATTTGAGCTGTTAAGGCAGAATCAGTTATATGCAAAGCTGGAGAAGTGTGATTTCTTTGTCAGCAAAGTAGTGTTTCTTGGGTATGTGGTTTCTGAAGAAGGCATTTCAATGGATCCATCTAAGGTGGAAGCAATCAGATCATGGCCTAGTCCTTCTTCCATCACTGAAGTAAGAAGTTTTCATGGTTTAGCTTCATTTTATAGAAGATTTATCAAAGACTTCTCCACAATTGTTGCTCCAATTACTGATTGTTTAAAGAAAGGGGTATTTGAATGGTCCAGTTCTGCACAATCAGCATTTGAATCATTGAAAGAGAAGCTAAGTTCAGCACCTATACTTGCTTTACCTAATTTTGATATGCTGTTTGAACTTGAATGTGATGCAAGTGGTGTTGGCATTGGAGCTGTGCTAGAGCAAGGAAAAAGACCAGTAGCTTATTTCAGTGAAAAGCTAAATGGGTCAAAGCTGAATTATAGCACTTATGATAAAGAGTTTTATGCCATCATTCGAGCTGTTGATCATTGGTCACATTATTTGAAGCCAAGGCAGTTTGTTCTCTTTTCTGATCATGAAGCATTAAAATACATTAATGGGCGGCACAAATTAAATCCAAGGCATGCAAAATGGGTTGAATTTTTGCAGATGTACTCCTTTGTGTCTAAACACAAGGCTGGTACTTCTAATGTTGTTGTTGATGCTCTTTCAAGAAGATATTCTTTGTTGTCAATTCTGGAAGCTAGATTTCTTGGATTTTCATTTGTTAAGGAGTTATATGAAGCTGATCCAGACTTTGGTCCTATTTTGAACTGTTCTCCTGCTGAGTCCAAAAGAGATTATGTTGAGCAAGATGGTTTTCTATTCAAGGGCAGCAGATTGTGCATCCCAAAAGATTCAATCAGGGAGTTGCTGATTAGAGAAGCACATGGAGGTGGTTTAGCTGGTCATTTTGGGATTAACAAGACATTGGAAATCCTAAGTGAACACTTATACTGGCCATGTATGGATAAAGATGTCAAAGCTGTGATTAATCGCTATGCTACATGCTTTCAAGCTAAGTCAGCATTTCACAAGGGTTTGTATACTCCTCTTCCTGTTCCCAACCAGCCATGGGAAGATTTGAGCATGGATTTCATTGTTGCATTGCCAAGGACTCAGCGAGGCAAAGATTCTATTATGGTTGTTGTTGACAGGTTTTTAAAGATGGCTCATTTCATAGCCTGCAACAAAACCAATGATGCTACTATTGTTGCTACTTTATTCTTCAAAGAAATTGTTCGTCTTCATGGAGTTCCCAAAACCATTGTGTCTGATCGAGATACAAAGTTCTTAATCTATTTTTGGAAGACATTATGGAAGCTGCTTGGAACAAAGCTTTTATTCAGCACTTCTCACCATCTCCAAACTGATGGTTAAACTGAAGTTACCAATAGAACTGTGGGAATGCTGCTGAGAGCACTTGTGAAGAAAAGTTTGAAGGAGTGGGATTTAAAGCTTGCTCAAGCTGAATTTGCTTTTAACAGAGCACCTAATTACTCCACAGAAAAATCACCATTTGAAATCTGCTATGGTGCAAATCCACTCACACCCATTGATCTGATTCCTTTTGCAATTGTGCCTAAGGCAAGTGTTGATGCAGTAGCAAAGGCCAAAGAAATAAAGAAGTTGTATAAGCAAGTGAGGGCCAAAATTGAGAAGACCAACCAGCAATACAAGGCTAAAGCTAACCAACATAGAAAGCAGCCCACTTTTATTCCTGGTGATCTTGTTTGGATTCATCTAAGGACGGAAAGGTTCCCAGCAAAAAGGAAGAACAAGCTGATGCCAAGAGCTGAGGGTCCATTCAAAGTGTTGGAAAAAGTTGGTGATAATGCTTACAAGGTCAAGCTGCCTGGTGATACTGCTGTGTCTAGCACTTTTAATGTTGGTGATTTGATGCCCTACTTGGAAGATGACAACCTCGAGAACTTGAGGTCAAGTTCCTTTTTAGAGGGGGAGGATGATGCGGGTGAGCTGGGCAATGTAACCAGCAACACAGCCAGCACGAGCTCAAAAGATGTTACACCCGAATCAGGCCAAGCAATGGTCGTGTTGCCATCTATTTCGTATCATCTAAGTGTTTTTGGAGCTGGTTCAAGAAGCTCAGGGGTGACCCTACTTCAGGCCTTAAACTGAAGTAGTTATGTTTTAATGAATAAAGTTTTTGATAGTTGAAGGCAAGCCAGCAATTAAGAAGAACCAGCTAGCCGGACCAGCAAATGAGCTTAGTTCAGCCAGTAAAGCTTTAATTCACTCAGCCGGGTAACCAGCAAATCGAGCCAGCAAAGTTAATACTTAGGCGAACCAGCTAGTTCAACCAGCTGAAGAATTTTAGTTCAACCTGCATACGAAACTTAGTTCAACTAGCAGGCGACGTTGTTTTCTTTGAGGGGCCAACTTGCTGATACGATTCGAAGTTTACTTATGCTTTTCAATAAAGCGGTCAGGTCATGTGCTTAACACGTGCGTGGCTGTTCTAGAAGAATGTTAGCTGTCCAAGGAAGATTCCCATCTATCATTGGATGCTTTTATCATGGGAGGAGCACTACCAAATGGCAGGCCTTTTGCAGATTATGTCCTTTATTCTTATTGGCTAGTTTGTAATTGTTTGTCCTTTTTGTCTCCTTTTTCCTTTTTATGTTTTTGTCATTTCTAGAAAATAGCTGTTAAGCTTCTCCTATAAATAGAGAGCTCTTGTAATTGTAAAACTTGGTTGATGATTGAATGAAAAGTTTGATAGAGCTTATCTATTTGCAAAATCTCTGTGTCTTTACGAATCTTTGATTTCGGTGGCTAAGAGTGGTTTCTTTATCAGTGTTTATGGTGTTACTTTATCAAACATTGTGGTGAAATCCAAATCTTCATATCTGATATTATAGTTGTGGTGGAATCTTTATCAGCTGTAGTTGAAGATTTGGAGTGTTTCTAGATCTCCAATTGTGGTGGTATCTTTATCAATTTGGGGTTTAGATTCTTCTATCCTTTGTGTTCTTATTTCAGAGTTTTATACTCTGTTTTGGGGCTGTTACTGTTACAAATTGGGGGTTTTCGTGTTCAGATCTGTTGGGTGAAGAAAGCTTGTTCTAAATTGCGTTTTTAAAGTCATAATCGCGCATCAGAGGGACTGGGTGACCAAAATTAGAAACCTTAACAGTAGGTTTACACTCATTAAAGCAAAAGTCCCCACCGCTACAATGGCTATTATCAACAGTATAACTTTTGACAACAAACACTCAAAAACAACATTATGCCTTAAGAAAAATTTCCACGATTTCAAACAATAAATTTCACAAACTTTACCAGAGCATGGGTATAATGAAGGATCGACCGAAACGTTAACAAGGGTCTCATTATCAGGGACCGGAACATCACAAACAACCGGAGGCGTATCATGCAAGACATTTTGTTCCGAATTAAAAAAAGTGGCAGCAACATAAACGTTACCCACACCAAAGTTGTTGCAGCCAAATCAGAATGTTCCGAGATAGAAGACACATCAGGAGGAACATGAAATAAGCCAGCATCGCTTTCTGGATCAACCGTAACAACAAGCATATGCTTTCTCAAGTTCTCGGTGACTTGCTCTAAATTAATGGGATAAGAATCACCACCATTAAAGACGAAACGTGTTTCACCCCAACAGCTCTAACAACGGATTGGTCCCCGTTGACATCGCGATTAGACCACGGTATAAAGTCACATTCACAAACAACTCGATTGGAGTTAGCTAAATCCATCGTTGAAAATTCATCGATGAAGACACGATTGTATTCATTCGGATCCACTGCGTTAACCCGGAGGAAAAACGTTTCCGGCCCCAAATTATTTCTAACATCCTTAACCACGTCGACAAGCAACGATGAGCAATCCAACTCGATGAACGCGAAGGCAACCCCGATTTGCTTTAAGTCGGAACTCTATATAAGCGTATAATCGATTACATCTATCTATTTACTTATAAATTTCTCTTACATAATCCTCGAAAATCTTTAGGGTTATGCTTAAGAGTTTAGAATGTGATTCACTTAGCTTGTAATTGTAATAATCACTCTAAAATAATAATCTCACTAAGCTCTATGCACTATCATCAATGCATAATATTTTTTTCAAGAATAGCACTCAGAGTTATCATTGGATAAATACTTTACTTAATTAGTAATAGTAATGTGAGATAAATTATACAATCCTAAATTCTGAGTTACGTATATATGGCGGAACTTGACCCGATCACAGATGGGGCGAATGCAAAAATTTATTTAATTTTTCATTGAAGCTGGGACGAACAGTAAAAAAACCTTATTTTTTAGTATAATTAATTTTTGTTTTTTAAATCCAGCTGAGGCGGATGCTCCGCTCTGTCTCCACAATGCTCCTGATTATATTTCCAGTATTAAACTCAATACATATTTCAAGTATTAAACTTAATATTTCCATGAATAATCTAGCCCATGAATTCGAGTATATAGAAGGTAAGTTATAATTGAAAAATTAGCATTTTGTAATTAACTTTTAACCATTGCTTAAGGGCTATGGTTACACAAAATAATTTTAAATAAACCTAGCTAACATTGTTGATTGTGGGATGATTCTCACACACACTTTTTTGATCCTCACACACCAATTGAGTATTATTAGAAGAGTAAAAGGTTAAAATAGGTGTGTGAGGATCAAAAAAGTGTGTGTGAGAATCATCCCCCTTGTTGATTCCATAAATAACAAGAGATTACCGTTTTAACATGAAAAAATAAATAAAAAGTCAATATGTTGACTTTGTGGAGTGGTTCATATGATGACGATGATGGCGGTGGTTTCATGGTGGGACTGAGGAGGCTGGAAGGGTGAAGAAAAGCAAAGGAGTGTCTTTTACATGGGAAAGGTGCATGAGCGTGCATGCCCTTCGTACGGCTCCTCTTTATTTTTATTTATTAATAATAATAATAATAATAATAATAATAATAATAATAATAATAATAATAATAATAATAATAATAATAATAATAATAATAATAACATGAGCGTGAAGTGCCGATGCTGCTGCTCATATTTTTATTAGAATAGGTTTTGCTATTGCTAGAGGTGTGGGGGCCCAGATTGTCTCTAGGCTTTCCACTAATTTTTTGTAAGTTTTAAAACTTTTAAGTTTTTTTTATTATAATAATAATAATAATAATAATAATAATGATGATATTATTATTATTATTATTATTATTATTATTATTATTATTATTAATTATTTTATAATTATTTTAGTAATTTGATTTAAATTTTTTGAATGTAAACGTACAAGATGATTTAATTATTTTTTATTTACTAATTACTAATTTGAAGTTCGAAATAAAAGAGAATACGGTTCACTTTCAAATAAATTATTGTCCATTTTTATCTAAATAAATTGTACAACCATTAAAGCAAAAGATACTAGCATGTTTCCAATGTTGTTTTTTCATGTTAAAAAAGTCATGTAATATGTATTGGTGGTTTGATGTAGTGCATGACAAGCTGCAAAAAGGAAAGATGGTAAAATGGACTTTTTCTTGTCTCCCACTTTCAATTGTCAACTACACATTTTTGTTCAAGCTTCATTTTCCCTTTCAAGTTTTGTCACACTTTTTGTAATTTTTCTTAAAAGATACCTATTTATTCTTTTTCAATAATAAGCAATTGATGAACTACAGAGGTCAACAAATATTATACTCCGTAGTAAATTTTAATATAAAACATGTATGAATATGAAATCTATTAAAGATTGGCGTTTAACTAGATGTACATAAACTTTAACAAATTCTTATTAGACATGAATCCATTGTCGTCCAGCGGTTAGGATATCTGGCTTTCACCCAGGAGACCCGGGTTCGATTCCCGGCAATGGAATTTTTTTTCCCTCTTACTCATAAGCTTGACCATGGATGTACGTAGTAACAACAACTAACACATGATCAAACAATTCTAAAGCAACGATGTATGTAGTCAAAAGCCCGACAGGTGCTAGAAGCACACCGGGTTAACGATCAGCCGCAACCACTGGACTCAAACGCTCCTTGTGGGAATTGAACCCATATTACGGAGTATTATTCTATGATGAGACATATGGGACCCAATCACCCTCGATGACGCAGCCATTTGTTTTGTTCTCAACATTGCCCTCACCTACGCACTTTGCTCAAAAGGACACACCAATGTTCAACAGCTAGCAGCTGATACAGCTCAAGCGCTGACTAACGGATACATGCTGCTACTCCACTACCGCATTTATTCGGTCAACAGAAGTTACGTTGAGGACTAATCAACCAATACATTCCGTCCACCTATTCCAGACAACTTCGAAGTTCCTACGCCTTACGCAGTTCCTTTCCATTTGAGCTTTCTTTTGCTCCATGGTATTAATAGTGATAACAGAGTAACAGACAGAAAAACCATACAAAGTACTGGGCTCTTATCACCTGAAAAATGGCTTATATTCATGTCATCAAATGAAAATGTTACAGATAGTATGGGCTTTATCCTTTAAGTATAGTATATTATGAAGAGACAATATGCAACCAACATTGTTATAGGCTACAAACGATGCTTTTTGGACACAAAAACAAAACGGAAAATCTTGTGCAAAACGGGAAACTAACACAAGCTGCACTATTAACTGAGGTAGAATATGGTTGCTGATATTAGTCAAAATTAAATTCTTGATCTTGTAAACAATATTTTCTTGATAAGAGAATAAGTGATCGATTTAAATAATTTATTTTTGCAGTGGCCGAACTTGCGCCTAATTTGGATAGTCTTGAATTCCAATCTATGATGGATGGCTTGTAAACAGGTTGATAATGGTATGGATCAATAATTAGAATGATCGATAGGGCGTATATTATAGGATATATTTTCATATGAACAACAAACCCAACCAAACGGCCCCTTGAAATATATTACATGAAAACAAAAACATATTGAATATGAACACACTAAGCAGATTAGCCAACACCGATTTTTGTTGCAAATAAAAAGAATCTCCTTCTATAAGCTACATTTAAACTACAACAACAACAACAACAACAAAACTCAATAACATAATGAGTGGTGTACGGGGATCTGAGATGTAGACAATCATTCCCCTATCCGAGAATAAAAACAAGTCATTTCTCTACCCTGAGTGGAACACTCTCAAAAGTAGAGAAAGTCATTCCTCTCTCTATTCGACGGATAAAGAGATTACTTACGAGTGGACTTCCGGCCAATAAGTAGGATTTTTTTTAAAAAAAAAAAAAAAGTGAAACAAAACTAAAAATAAATTAAAATTGAGACGCCATGAAAATGGTAGAATCAAATTTTCATGGGTTTTAAATCGCCTGGAATTCTATTTAGGATCTAAACGGCAGACGCCAATAAATCGACGCTTGCTGTTGACTCAAAAATAGAGCCGATATAAGCTACATTTAAACATTAGAACCATTTTTAGTTACTGGTTGTTGGTCTTTTACATATTAGACCCGTAAGCAGTTACATGTATAACCCAAATTGCCTTATTTTATTTATGATAAATGGGCTGACATTGCCCACTCCAACAGCATGCTTACAATCTTTCTTGAATCTTAGATACTATTTGTTCATAAGTTTTTTTTTTTTTTTGAAAAGTAAGAAATTAATTTTATTAATAATGGAAATTGTAATTACATGACCCTATATGATCTATACAATGGAAAAAATCGCAAGTGGGAGCATCAAATGGATAAGAAGAAAGTCAGAAAGCCCTAACCATTTTAATGAGAGAGAAACGAACTTGAAAATTCAAGCCGGGCGAAAGAGGATAGCAGTACCGATCAAAGCGACAACAAAATTAACCAACAGACACCCCGTTTAACCGACCCTCAAAAAATAGCTAGGGACTTTAGGACATCTTCTAACAAGTTTTGATAATTAACCAACACCTACACTGTTATGAGGGACTGCAACATAAGAGGATGGATTGATCTGCCATTGATGCGATTCGATTTGTTTCTTCTTTTTTAATCGTTTGGATATCCAACAAAAGCTTTGGGATTGGATTTCAGAAAGAATTATTGCGGGGATCCATTCTTTGTTTGAGAAGACTTTTAAATTCCTATGTTTCCAGAGTGTGTAGCATACCGTCCATTTGGTTGCTTGCCATATAGAAGCGCACAGGTTAGAACAAGTAAAAGATTGTTGGTTGATTATGGCGTTGTCAATATTAGAGATCATGGAAGTAGGTTGGTTCCACCAATTTAGTATAAGTGCCCAAATTTGAGCAATTTTTGGGCAGAGAACCATGGCGTGATCGGAAGATTCGGTGTCCGAGTTGCAAATTGGACAAAGGATGGTATCGAGATCAATTCCCCTTTTGTCAAGCTCTATTCTTACCGGTATTTTCTTTTGGGCAACCCTCCAAGCAAATATGTAAACCTTTAGCGGAATGTACTTGTTGCGTGTGGCCGAAACATTTATTGCGTGACTACCAAGTTTTAAACCATTGATTATTTGTGCTAATGATTTAGTAGTGTAGACACTGGAGGGATCAAGAGTATATTTCCAAGCATCAGGTTTCTCGGACAATTTTATGGAAGATACAATATTGTTGATTTCATTAAGTTCGTTAAGTGCCCTTCCGCTAGGAGGACGAATCCAAGACCAGTTACAGCAAGTCGACGTGCCAATGTGTGAGATTCGATCCGCTATGTGTGCATCTTTATTAGAGTCAAGCATGTAAAGTCTATGGAATAAAGAGCAAAAACATTCAGAGCCACACCAAATGTCCTTCCAAAATTTTATAGATTCACCATTTTCAAGTTGTTTGGTTATGGATGTAGAAAACGAAGCTCCAGTATCGTCCGCAATCGTACCTGCTTTAATGATCTCCTTCCAAACTGTTCGACCTGAAATGTTCCTGCAAGAAATGTTAGTAGTCAACCCGCCCCATAAATACTTGAGATAATTTTAACCCAAAGAGCATTTTTTTCATTTTTGAAACGCCACCACCATTTGCATAGTAGTGAAATGTTTTTACTAAAAAGAGAGCCTATGTTTAACCCACCCTTGTCGTATGGGAGAAGTATTTAATCCCATTTAATCCAATTAATTTTGTTTTCAAATATGGACCCGCCCCAGAAGAATTTGCGTCTTTTAGATTCAAGTAATTTAAGGATCGTGGAAGGTGCGTGGAACAAGGAGAAGTAGTAGAGAGGGATACTACTTAGGATGGATTTAATGATTGTTAAACGACCACCGAAGGAGATTGATTTAGCTTTCCAATCAGAGAGCCTTTTGTCGAATTTCTCGACGATCGGCTGCCAAGAGGAAGCATGAGAAGTGGGAACACCGATGAGTAATCCAAGGTAAGTGAAAGGTGTGGTTCCAGTAGAGCAGTTAATATATTTGGCCATTTGATCAGTTTCGCTCTTTGGGACACCAATTCCATAAAGTTTACTTTTTTTAAAATTGACTTTTAGGCCCGAGATTTTTTCAAAACATTTAAGGAGTTTGGAAATATGCTTAGCATTTCTTTTGCTCCACTCGCCGAAAAAAATTGTATCATCTGCGTATTGGAGGTGAGTTATTGTGATATTATCATTACCGACACTTATGCCGCGAAGGTGGCCATTAGTTAAAGCACGTTTGGTAAGGATGTTAAGACCTTCAGCGACAATAATGAAGAGAAAAGGTGAGATTGGGTCCCCCTGTCGGATGCCTCTTTCGGGAGTAAATTCCATAGAGGGGGAACCATTGATGAGGACGGATATCGAAGATGAAGAGAGGCATGCGCGAATGAGACTAATCCATTTGGAACCAAATCCCATGTGGTGCATGGCGTCAAATAAAAAGTCCCATTCGATACAATCAAAAGCCTTTTCAAAGTCGACTTTAAATACTAGGCCTTTGCGTTTTTTCGTTTAAGTTCATCAATTATTTCATTGGCAATAAGTACACTGTCTAGAATATTCCTACCTTTGAGGAAAGCGGTTTGTTCGTAGCCAATTACTTTATGGATGACTTTTACGAGCCGATTAGAGAGGATTTTGGTTAGAATCTTATAATAACTTCCAATGAGACAGATAGGTCGGTATTCGTTCAGTCCAATGGGGTTGCGCTTTTTAGGAATTAAAGTGAAAAAAGAGGCATTACAACCTTTAGAAATTTCAGAGTTGGACCAAAACCCATCGAGAGCTTTAATGAGATCGGTTTTGATAAGATCCCAATGATTTTTGAAGAATTTCATGTTGAAACCATCGGGACCCGGAGCTTTAGAGTTTTCACAATCATGGAGGGCATCCCAAATTTCTTTTTCGGAAAATTTTGATTCAAGGATGAGATTGTCTTGAAGAGAGATGTATTCAAGGTGGGTGACATTATCGAAAGGGCAGTGATTTTTAAGGTTGTTGCTTTTAAAGATGGATTTAAAGTATAGGAACGTTTCTGTCTTTATAGCGTTTGGATCTTCGGTCCAGGTGCCGTTAATTGAGATACCATGGATGTTATTTGTTCATAAGTAAATTAAGTTTTTATCATTTACTCGTAATAAATACATCAACTGGCTAAAGGTTGTTCAAAAATCTGATTAGCTAAATTAGTAATATTAATCAGTTCTCTATTCAAAAATGACTACGGTAAAACCGTTAGGAACTTATAAATAACTGGTTTGAGCCTGATGAACCATAGGTCCCTTAAGAGCATTAGGAGTGGGGGTAGTCACTTACCCCGTCCCCTCATCCGTCGCAAGTCACCCCACTCCCTCCCCTCGTCACCTGGTTCCGTCGTGGGTCGGTCAGTTGCGGTGGCGACGCACAATGCACACCGAATAAAAAAAAAATAAAAAAAATACAACGGTTATTTTTCTAGCCGTTGGGCTCTTTTCCTGTTTTTTTTTTATTTTTTTTCTTTTTTACTTTCTATATATATACAACATATACACAAACACAAACACAAACACAAATCTCATTCACAAACACAAATCTCATTAAAAAAAAAATTGTCAAATTATTATCATCCACAATGGAGTCCACTCTCACCCTATTCACCCGGATCGGCTCAAGGTTCGGCTAGTGGTGGTGGTGAGGCTAATCTCGGTTTTTCAAATTTTGCCAATTCACAACAATCAATGCCATAAATGTCTCCCGAGCAAATACAAGCGTTTATGTTGTGGCAACAACAACAATCACAAGTTCCACAAACACAACAAACACAAGTTCAACAAACACAACAAACACCACAAGCACCAAAACGCAAGTCGAGAGCAAAGGCTAAAGGAAAAGAAGTTGCGGTCGATTCGTCTCGACCTAGAAGACGAACTGAGTACTTGCGGGAACCCAAAGATGAGCTACGTTTAGCTCAATCGTGGATTGCGGCTTCTGAAGACCCAAACCAAGGCATTGATCAAAATTCATCTTCATTTTGGAACGTGGTTATGAATGATTACCATTCTAGGGGTCCACCTTACAAACGAACAAAGTATATGTTGACCTCAAAATGGACAAAAATGAATGAATGTTGCAGAAAGTATGGTGGAATCGTGAGTCGTCTCAAACGAGTTCCACGTAGTAGCGTGAAATGTCCCGTTCATATTGATTATAAACGTTCCATATTAATTGATTTCGTTGCGAGGTTTTGACCTCTATATGAGACGTTTTTCAAAGACTGCATTCATTTTTAAAATAACCATAACCTTTATTTTATCAATAAAGGTTTTAAAAACATTACGTAGATTATCAAATAATGATAATCTAAAATATATTGTTTACACACGACCATTACATAATGGTTTACAATAGAAATATATTACATCGACATATGTTTCTTGAATGCAGTTTTTACACAATATCATACAATCATGGACTCCAAATCTTGTCCTTATTTTAGTATGCAACAACGAAAGCTCTTAGTATTCGTCTGAGAATAAACATGCTTTAAACGTCAACAAAAATGTTGGTGAGTTATAGGTTTAACCTATATATATGAAATCGTAACAATAGACCACAAGATTTCATATTTCAATACACATCCCATACATAGAGATAAAAATCATTCATATGGTGAACACCTTGTAACCGACATTAACAAGATGCATATATAAGAATATCCCCATCATTCCAGGACACCCTTCGGATATGATATAAATTTCGAAGTACTAAAGCATCCGGTACTTTGGATGGGGTTTGTTAGGCCCAATAGATCTATCTTTAGGATTCGCGTCAATTAGGGTGTCTGTTCCCTAATTCTTAGATTACCAGACTTAAAAAAAAGGGACATATTCGATTTCGATAATTCAACCATAGAATGTAGTTTCACGTACTTGTGTCTATTTTGTAAATCATTTATAAAACCTGCATGTATTCTCATTCCAAAAATATTAGATTTTAAAAGTGGGACTATAACTCACTTTCACAGATATTTCCTTCCTCGGAAATAAGACTTGGCCACGGATCGATTCACGAACCTTGATAATGCTAAAAACGAATATATATTTCATAGCATTATTCCTCAAGAAAGACAAGCTTTTAGTTGAAGTTGTCCTATTTACAAGTAATATTCGTTTAAATAATAAAAGGTGAAGACAAAAGACAGATTCGACGAATTGAAGACGCAAACGACCAAAAAGCTCAAAAGTACAAAATACAATCAAAGTGGTTCCAATTATTGATAAAAAACGTCTCGAAATTACAAGAGTACAAGATTCAAAATGCAAAGTACAAGATATTAAATTGTACGCAAGGACGTTCGAAAATCCGAAACCGGGACATGAGTCAACTCTCAACGCTCGACGCAACGGACTAAAAATTACAAGTTGACTATGTATATAAATATAATATAATATATAATTAATTATATAAATTATATATATATTATATTTATATAATAAAACGTCGGCAAACAAAGATCCAAAGGGTGTGAGCTGGATCCGATATCTCCGCGACTCGCGGAGTTCTCGCGGAGCCCCAAATTCCAAATCTGCCTATAAAAGGAAACGCATTTTGATCGTTTTAAATATCATATATCCTTTAATCTCTCTATCTATATGTATGTATATATATATATATATATATATATATATATATATATATATATATATATATATATATATATATATATTAATTTTAATTTTAATTTTAATTTCTAATAATAAGGGTATGTTAGCGAATGTTGTAAGGGTGTAAGTCGAAATTCTGTCCGTGTAATGCTACGCTATTTTTAATCATTGTAAGTTATGTTCAACCTTTTTAATTTAATGTCTCGTAGCTAAGTTATTATTATGCTTATTTAATCTGAAGTAATCATGATGTTGGGCTAAAAATATTAAAATTGGGTAATTGGGCTTTGTACCATAATTGGGGTTTGGACAAAAGAACGACACTTGTGGAAATTAGACTATGGGCTATTAATGGGCTTTATATTTGTTTAATATAGCGTTAAGCTTTGTTTAAAGATTTTCCCTGTGGAACGAACCGGACTTACTAAAAACTACACTACTGTACGATTAGGTACACTGCCTATAAGTGTTGTAGCAAGGTTTAAGTATATCCATTCTATAAATAAATAAATATCTTGTGTAAAATTGTATCGTATTTAATAGTATTTAGTTGTAAAAATAAAGCTATTTCATATACACCTCTGCGCACATCAAGTATTTTTGGCGCCGCTGCCGGGGAACAAAATCTAGCTTAAAAGCCGGAAGCGCAACGCTAATATAATATATATAAAAAAAAGTTTTTTATTAAGTTTTATTTAGTTTTTGTAAAAATACATTTTTTTTAAATATCAAAAATATAAAAAAAAACCGAAAAAGAAAATATATATATAAATCTATTTTTAAGATTTTTATAAAATTATAAAGTATTTCTATTTTAGTTTTTAAAACATAAGTTTTTATATAATTTATATAAATATTTTATTTAATTATTAAAACAGAAAATATAAAACAAAAAAAATATAAAAACAAATAAATAAAAAACTAACCTGTTGAAACTTGACCTGTCTCTTTTGAACCTGCAATCTCCGCGACTTGCGGGGGTTTTGAACTGGGTTCACCGCGACTCGCGGAGCCGCCGTGTCAGGCCACCGACAGAAACCCTAAAACACATTTATTACGGAGTATTTATTATTATTATTAATTACTTAGTATTTAGGTTTTAATTAAAATAGTATTTAGTTTAAGTTTTAATTAATTGTAATATTAAAAGTTTTAATTAGTTTTAAATATATAAAAATTAATAATTTTATAAAATAATAAATATAAAAATCATATTTTTATAAAAATTAATAAATTTATCACTTTTTATATATTTTCATATTTCGTAACTTTTTAATCGTTTAATCGTAGTATTGTATATTTATCATTCGTAGCTAGTGTTAAGTTTAGTTTTTGCCTTAGTTATTTTTATTTATAGATTTTTAGGCTTTGCCGTAAAATCCCTTAAGTGCTTTTTCTTTAGACTAAGATTTAGGTGCTCTAGAATTTTGCGACGCCATTTTTAAATTTTAGTACCTTTTTAAGATATTGCCATTTGGGATATAGTTTTACTTGTAAGCTTTAATATTTTTAGACGCAACTTTTAATTTTTAAGTTTTTAGTTCCTTTTTAAGTTTCGACGCGCTACTTTCTTATTTTTATTTTTCGACGCCTTTTACCTATGTATCAAATATCACTCCAATTAGTAATCTCAATTTGCAATTTTAATTTTAAGTTAGTGATAATAATAAGGTTGGGTTAGTCGAGTGTTTTAAAGTTTTATAGTCACTCTTTTTCTTTCTTATTTTTCGACGCCTTTTATTTTTCAACCCTTTTCTTTTTCGACGCGCTCTTTTTCTTTCTTATTTCTCGACATTCTAGTTTTAGGACATAGATTTTTATTCTATTTCTTCTCTAAATTTCTTTAAATTACGAAAATTTATTTTAAGTGGTTAAATTGATAGACATTAAAATTTTCTGGTTCGTAGTAATAGTTGGATTTGTACGTGGACCGGGTTATTGGAGCCAAACAGTACTCAATTATATTGAGACCAAACGAATCCTGCCCCTCTGCTGCATCTTTTGGCTATTCGAAACGTGGGCAAAATCAGAAAAGTCTATTAATTGAATAACTTATATAATTTTTCTTTCCTTTTAAAAACTAATAGGATATTCAGTGAATGCACCGAGCAAGACGTTCACCACCTTTTGTACGTTCACCACCTGTAACTCGATCAAGACATCTAGCTAATATTATCGCCGTTGATTTTTCTTTAGAATCGTCATCCAGTCGACCAAGTACTCCAATTCAAATTTCCGATAATCCATTTTTTGAACCCGATCTCACAATTGATAATCCGGAGAATATTCAGGGACAATTCATAGATCTTGAACCATTAATTTTTCCTCCGGAACCACCAATTATTCAAACAGAGATTGTTGAGGAACGAACCATTAAATCAGAATCCTCTAGTGATTCAGATTCAACAAATTCAGTTATGGAGAATCTGGAACCTTTAAGTATGGAAGACCGAATGCGAGCTAAACGCACTGGCCAAGGTCACGCAATTACTCATCCTGACATTAATGAGCCAGATTATGAAATCAAAGGACAAATTCTACACATGGTGACTAATCAGTGCCAATTTAGTGGTGCGCCGAAGGAAGATCCAAATGAACATCTTCGTACCTTTAATAGGATCTGCACACTATTTAAAATAAGAGAAGTTGAGGATGAACAGATATATCTCATGTTATTTCCCTGGACTTTAAAGGGAGAAGCCAAAGATTGGTTGGAATCGTTACCTGAAGGGGCGATCGATACATGGGACGTTTTAGTTGAAAAATTTCTTAAACAATTCTTTCCGGCATCTAGAGCCGTAAGACTTCAAGGAGAAATTGTTAGGTTCACACAGAAACCGAATGAAACTCTATATGAGGCGTGGACTAGATTTGGAAAGTTATTAAGAGGATGTCCGCAACATGGTTTAGACACTTGTCAAATAGTACAAATATTCTACCAAGGATGCGACATCACGACAAGGAAAGACATCGACATAGCAGCTGGTGGTTCTATTATGAAGAAAACCGAAACTGATGCTTATAAAATTATTGATAACACTGCTTCCCACTCACATGAGTGGCACCAAGAAAAAGATATCGTTAGATCATCTAAAGCAGCTAGAGCCGATTCTAGCCATGACTTAGATTCCATTTCCGCAAAGATAGATGCTGTCGAGAGACGAATGGAAAAGAAGACTAAGGATATACACTCGAATTAGTTGTGAGCAGTGTGGAGGACCACATTTGACAAAAGATTGTCTCAGTATTGAATTAACAATGGAACAAAGAGAGAATGTTTCATACATAAACCAAAGGCCTGAAAATAATTATCAGAATAATTATCAACCACCAAGACCGATTTACAATCAAAACCAGAATTATAACCGAAATGTTCCATACAACAATCAACAAGGTCCTAGTAATCAACAAGTATCCAATAATACTTACAACCAGCAAAGACCTAATTTTCACAACAAACCACCACAACCCGATGATAAAAAGCCAAATTTAGAAGATATGATGACGAAGCTAGTTGAATCTCAAACACAGTTTTTCACATCTCAGAAACAAACGAATGAACAAAATGCTCAAGAATTTAGAAATCAACAAGCTTCTATTCAAAATTTGAAACAAGAAGTAAGTAACCTAGCAAGGTTAATAGGTGAAAGAAAACAGGGAAGTTTACCTAGTGATACAAATGCTAACCCCCGAAATGAAACAGCTAAAGCCATTACCACAAGAAGTGGTATTACACTTAAACCACTAGAAATACCTGTAATTTCTGATGAAGCTATTCCTACTCCACAAGAACCACAACCTGAACAAGATAAGGAAAAAGAACCGGTAGTTGAAAAGGTTAATGAAGATAACACAGTTAAGGCTAAACCTTATGTTAAACCATACCAACCACCACTTCCTTACCCGAGTAAAATGAAAAAAGAGAAACTTGAAGCCGAGCAATCCAAATTTTTGGATATGTTTAAACAAATAAATGTCAATCTTCCTTTCATTGATATGATTTCAGGAATGCCTAGATATGCTAAATTTCTGAAAGATCTAATCTCGAATAGAAAGAAAATGGAAGAACTCTCGGCCGTTACTATGAATGCAAATTGTTCAGCAGTGCTGTTGAATAAGATACCAGAAAAACTATCAGATCCAGGAAGTTTCACAATTCCATGTTTTCTGGGTAGTCTTAGTTCAATAGAAGCATTGGCAGACTTAGATGCTAGTATAAATTTAATGCCGTATTCACTATACACTAAACTAGACCTTGGAGAATTAAAACCAACACGAATAAGTATACAACTAGCCGATCGATCAATAAAATATCCTAGAGGGATAATGGAGAACATGCTAGTTAAAGTTGGTACTTTAGTATTTCTAGTAGATTTTGTTGTTCTGGACATGGAAGAAGATTCTCAAGTTCCTCTCATATTAGGAAGACCATTCTTAAACACGGCTAAAGCAATGATAGACGTGTTCGGAAAGAAACTGACCCTAAGTATAGAGGACGAGAGTGTTACCTTTTCAGTTGATAGAGCTATGCAACAACCGCAATCTGCAGATGATACATGTTATTATATTCAAACTATAGAATCACATGCAGAATTGTTAAAAGAATTTCCAAAATTACAAGGAACAGGAGAATATTCTTTAAGAGAAGGAACTGAACCAATTGATGAAACTGAAATGTTAGCTACACTAATAGCTAATGGATATGAACCAACAACAGAAGAAATTCAAATGTTAAAAGAAGAAGACAGATATCGATATAAATCATCGATAGAAGAACCACCGACATTAGAGTTAAAGCCACTTCCAAACCATTTGGAATATGCTTATTTACATGGTGAATCTGAATTACCTGAAATAATATCGTCTTCTCTTACTGAAAATGAAAAATCTCAACTCATTTCTGTGTTAAAAGCTCATAAACCAGCTATTGCATGGAAGATTCATGATATTAAAGGAATAAGTCCTTCGTATTGCACACATAAAATCCTTATGGACGAAGGTCATAAAACGTATGTGCAACGCCAACGAAGACTAAATCCTAATATGCAAGATGTTGTTAAAAAAGAAATTATTAAACTGCTTGATGCAGGTTTAATTTATCCAATTTCTGATAGTCCATGGGTAAGCCCAGTTCAATGCGTGCCTAAGAAAGGTGGCATGACTGTCATTACAAATGAGAATGATGAGCGTATTCCTACTAGGACTGTAACAGGATGGCGTATTTGTATTGATTATAGAAAATTAAATGACGCCACCAGAAAAGATCACTTTCCCTTACCTTTCATTGATCAAATGTTGGAAAGGTTAGCCGGAAACAGTTACTATTGTTTTCTTGACGGTTTTTCCGGATACTTTCAAATTACAATTGCACCCGAAGATCAAGAGAAAACCACGTTCACGTGCCCTTATGGTACTTTTGCTTACAAACGCATGCCATTTGGACTTTGCAACGCCCCTGCAACCTTTCAAATGTGCATGATGGCGATTTTTCACGACATGATAGAAGAATGCATGGAAGTTTTCATGGATGACTTTTCAGTCTTCGGTGATACATTTGAATCATGTCTAGTTAATCTGGAACGAATGCTTATTAGATGCGAACAATCAAATCTAGTACTTAATTGGGAGAAATGCCATTTCATGGTTAAAGAAGGCATCGTTCTTGGTCATAAAATTTCAAAGGAAGGAATTAAAGTGGATAGAGCTAAAGTAGATATAATTGCTAAACTTTCACATCCCACCAATGTTAAAGGAGTTAGGAGTTTTCTAGGGCATGCTGGTTTTTACCGATATTTCATAAAAGATTTTTCTAAAATTGCCACTCCTATGAATAAACTCCTAGAAAAGGATGCTCCATTCGTATTTTCAGATGAATGCATCAAATCTTTTAATATTCTTAAAGAGAAACTCACTAATGCACCGATCATGATAACTCCAAATTGGAATCTACCATTTGAACTAATGTGCGATGCAAGTGATTTTGCAATGGGAGCCGTTTTAGGTCAAAGGATTGAAAAACGATTTCAACCTATATATTATGCTAGTAAGACATTACAAGGAGCACAAACGAATTACACAACTACTGAAAAACAACTACTTACTATTGTCTTTGCTTTTGACAAATTTCGATCATATCTCGTTCTAGCTAAAACGGTGGTCTATACCGACCATTCTGCTCTTAGATACCTATTTTCGAAACAAGATGCCAAATCAAGATTAATCTGTTGGATCTTACTCTTACAAGAGTTCGATATTGAAATTCGAGATAAAAGAGGAGCAGAAAATCTCGCCGCTGATCATCTTTCTCGTCTTGAAAATCCCGAATTAGAAGTTCTAAATGAATCGGCCATACAAGACAACTTTCCTGATGAATATCTATTGAAGATAGATTATAATGAAATTCCATAGTTTGCAGACTATGCAAACTACTTAGTATGTGGATTCCTTGAAAAAGGATTATCGTACCAAAAACAAAAGAAATTCTTTAGTGATATAAAACACTATTTCTGGGAAGATCCACATTTGTTTAAAAGTTGTCCCGATGGAATAATACGCCGATGTGTATTCGGAGATGAAGCTAGTAAAATCTTAAACCATTGTCACACAGGACCAACAGGAGGGCATTATGGGCCTCAACTCACAGCAAGAAAAGTTTATGATGCTGGATTCTATTGGCCTACAATTTACAAAGACGCACACTGAAATGTCCCGTTCTTATTGATTAAAAACGTTCCATATTAATTGATTTCGTTGCGAGGTTTTGACCTCTATATGAGACGTTTTTCAAAGACTGCATTCATTTTAAAACAAACCATAACCTTTATTTCATCAATAAAGGTTTAAAAAGCTTTACGTAGATTATCAAATAATGATAATCTAAAATATCCTGTTTACACACGACCATTACATAATGGTTTACAATACAAATATGTTACAACAAAATAAGTTTCTTGAATGCAGTTTTTACACATTATCATACAAGCATGGACTCCAAATCTCGTCCTTATTTAAGTATGCAACAGCGGAAGCTCTTAATAATCACCTGAGAATAAACATGCTTAAAACGTCAACAAAAATGTTGGTGAGTTATAGGTTTAACCTATATATATCAAATCATAATAATAGACCACAAGATTTCATATTTCAATACACATCCCATACATAGAGATAAAAATCATTCATATGGTGAACACCTGGTAACCGACATTAACAAGATGCATATTTAAGAATATCCCCATCATTCCGGGATCCTCCTTCGGACATGATATAAATTTCGAAGTACTAAAGCATCCGGTACTTTGGATGGGGTTTGTTAGGCCCAATAGATCTATCTTTAGGATTCGCGTCAATTAGGGTGTCTGTTCCCTAATTCTTAGATTACCAGACTTAATAAAAAGGGGCATATTCGATTTCGATAATTCAACCATAGAATGCAGTTTCACGTACTTGTGTCTATTTTGTAAATCATTTATAAAACCTGCATGTATTCTCATCCCAAAAATATTAGATTTTAAAAGTGGGACTATAACTCACTTTCACAGATTTTTACTTCGTCGGGAAGTAAGACTTGGCCACTGGTTGATTCACGAACCTATAACAATATATACATATATATCAAAGTATGTTCAAAATATATTTACAACACTTTTAATATATTTTGATGTTTTAAGTTTATTAAATCAGCTGTCCTCGTTAGTAACCTACAACTAGTTGTCCACAGTTAGATGTACAGAAATAAATCGATAAATATTATCTTGAATCAATCCACAACCAAGTGTATATGTATCTCAGTATTGATCACAACTCAAACTGTATATATTTTGGAATCAACCTCAACCCTGTATAGCTAACTCCAACATTCACATATAGAGTGTCTATGGTTGTTCCGAAATATATATAGATGTGTCGACATGATAGGTCGAAACATTGTATACGTGTCTATGGTATCTCAAGATTACATAATATACAATACAAGTTGATTAAGTTATGATTGGAATAGATTTGTTACCAATTTTCACGTAGCTAATATGAGAAAAATTATCCAATCTTGTTTTACCCATAACTTCTTCATTTTAAATCCGTTTTGAGTGAATCAAATTGCTATGATTTCATATTGAACTCTATTTTATGAATCTAAACAGAAAAAGTATAGGTTTATAGTCGGAAAAATAAGTTACAAGTCGTTTTTGTAAAGGTAGTCATTTCAGTCGAAAGAACGACGTCTAGATGACCATTTTAGAAAACATAATTTCACTTTGAGTTTAACCATAATTTTTGGATATAGTTTCATGTTCATAATAAAAATCATTTTCCCAGAATAACAACTTTTAAATCAAAGTTTATCATAGTTTTTAATTAACTAACCCAAAACAGCCCGCGGTGTTACTACGACGGCGTAAATCCGGTTTTACGGTGTTTTTCGTGTTTCCAGGTTTTAAATCATTAAGTTACCATATCATATAGATATAGAACATGTGTTTAGTTGATTTTAAAAGTCAAGTTAGAAGGATTAACTTTTATTTGCGAACAAGTTTAGAATTAACTAAACTATGTTCTAGTGATTACAAGTTTAAACCTTCGAATAAGATAGCTTTATATGTATGAATCGAATGATGTTATAAACATCATTAATACCTCAAGTTCCTTGGATAAACCTACTGGAAATGAGAAAAATAGATTTAGCTTCAAAGGATCCTTGGATGGCTTGAAAGTTCTTGAAGCAGAATCATGACACGAAAACAATTTCAAGTAAGATTTCCACTCGAAATAAGATTGTTATAGTTATAGAAATTGAATTAAAGTTTGAATATGATTATTACCTTGTATTAGAAAGATAACCTACTGTAAGTAATAAAGGTTTCTTGATCTTGGATGATTACTTGGAATGGATTTAGAAAACTTGGAAGTAAACTTGCAATCTTGGAAGTATTCTTGATTTTATGAAACTAGAACTTTTGGAATTTATGAAGAACACTTAGAACTTGAAGATAGAACTTGAGAGAGATCAATTAGATGAAGAAAATTGAAGAATTAAAGTGTTTGTAGGTGTTTTTGGTCGTTGGTGTATGGATTAGATATAAAGGATATGTAATTTTATTTTCATGTAAATAAGTCATGAATGATTACTCATATTTTTGTAATTTTATGAGATATTTCATGCTAGTTGCCAAATGATGGTTCCCACATGTGTTAGGTGACTCACATGGGCTGCTAAGAGCTGATCATTGGAGTGTATATACCAATAGTACATACATCTAAAAGCTGTGTATTGTACGAGTACGAATACGGGTGCATACGAGTAGAATTGTTGATGAAACTGAACGGGGATGTAATTGTAAGCATTTTTGTTAAGTAGAAGTATTTTGATAAGTGTCTTGAAGTCTTTCAAAAGTGTATGAATACATATTAAAACACTACATGTATATACATTTTAACTGAGTCGTTAAGTCATCGTTAGTTGTTACATGTAAATGTTGTTTTGAAACCTTTAGGTTAATGATCTTATTGAATGTTGTTAACCCATTGTTTATTATAACAAATGAGATGTTAAATTGTTATATTATCATGATATTATGATATATAATATATCTTAGTATGATATATATACAGTTAAATGTCGTTACAACGATAATCGTTACATATATGTCTCGTTTCGAAATCATTAAGTTAGTAGTCTTATTTTTACATATGTATTTCATTGTTAATACACTTAATAATATATTTACTTATCATTTAACATAATTAACCAAGTGTATCAATATCTTAATATGATTCATATGTACCTAGTAAGACGTTGTTATAACGATAATCGTTATATATATCGTTTTCGAGTTTCTTAAATTAATAGTCTCATTTTTATGTATATAACTCATTGTTAAAATACCTAATGAGATACATACTTATAATAAAATCATGTTAACTATATATATAACCATATATATGTCATCGTATAGTTTTTACAAGTTTTAACGTTCGTAAATCACCGGTCAACTTGGGTGGTCAATTGTCTATATGAAACCTATTTCAATTAATCAAGTCTTAACAAGTTTGATTGTTTAACATGTTGGAAACACTTAATCATGTAAATAACAATTTCATTTAATATATATATAAACATGGAAAAGTTCGGGTCACTACAGTACCTACCCGTTAAATAAATTTCGTCCCGAAATTTTAAGCAGTTGAAGGTGTTGACGTATCTTCTGGAAATAAATGCGGGTATTTCTTCTTCATCTGATCTTCATGCTCCCAGGTGAACTCGGGTCCTCTACGAGCATTCCATCTAACCTTAACAATTGGTATCTTGTTTTGCTTAAGTCTTTTAACCTCACGATCCATTATTTCGACGGGTTCTTCGATAAATTGAAGTTTTTCGTTGATTTGGATTTCATCTAACGAAATAGTGAGATCTTCTTTAGCAAAACATTTCTTCAAATTCGAGACGTGGAAAGTGTTATGTACAGCCGCGAGTTGTTGAGGTAACTCAAGTCGGTAAGCTACTGGTCCGACACGATCAATAATCTTGAATGGTCCAATATACCTTGGATTTAATTTCCCTCGTTTACCAAATCGAACAACGCCTTTCCAAGGTGCAACTTTAAGCATGACCATCTCTCCAATTTCAAATTCTATATCTTTTCTTTTAATGTCAGCGTAGCTCTTTTGTCGACTTTGGGCGGTTTTCAACCGTTGTTGAATTTGGATGATATTCTCGGTAGTTTCTTGTATTATCTACGGACCCGTAATCTGTCTATCCCCCACTTCACTCCAACAAATCGGAGACCTGCACTTTCTACCATAAAGTGCTTCAAACGGCGCCATCTCAATGCTTGAATGGTAGCTGTTGTTGTAGGAAAATTCTGCTAACGGTAGATGTCGATCCCAACTGTTTCCGAAATCAATAACACATGCTCGTAGCATGTCTTCAAGCGTTTGTATCGTCCTTTCGCTCTGCCCATCAGTTTGTGGATGATAGGAAGTACTCATGTCTAGACGAGTTCCTAATGCTTGCTGTAATGTCTGCCAGAATCTTGAAATAAATCTGCCATCCCTATCAGAGATAATAGAGATTGGTATTCCATGTCTGGAGATGACTTCCTTCAAATACAGTCGTGCTAACTTCTCCATCTTGTCATCTTCTCTTATTGGCAGGAAGTGTGCTGATTTGGTGAGACGATCAACTATTACCCAAATAGTATCAAAACCACTTGCAGTCCTTGGCAATTTAGTAATGAAATCCATGGTAATGTTTTCCCATTTCCATTCTGGGATTTCAGGTTGTTGTAGTAGACTTGATGGTTTCTGATGTTCAACTTTGACCTTAGAACACGTCAAACATTCTCCTACATATTTAGCAATATCGGCTTTCATACCTGGCCACCTAAAATGTTTCTTAAGATCCTTGTACATCTTCCCCGTTCCAGGATGTATTGAGTATCTGGTTTTATGAGCTTCTCTAAGTACCATTTCTCTCATATCTCCAAATTTTGGTACCCAAATTCTTTCAGCCCTATACCGAGTTCCGTCTTCCCGAATATTAAGATGCTTCTCCGATCCTTTGGGTATTTCATCCTTTAAATTTCCCTCTTTTAAAACTCCTTGTTGCGCCTCCTTTATTTGAGTAGTAAGGTTAGTGTGAATCATTATATTCATAGATTTTACTCGAATGGGTTCTCTGTCCTTTCTGCTCAAGGCGTCGGCTACCACATTTGCCTTCCCCGGGTGGTAACGAATCTCAAAGTCGTAATCATTCAACAATTCAATCCACCTACGCTGCCTCATATTCAGTTGTTTCTGATTAAATATGTGTTGAAGACTTTTGTGGTCGGTATATATAATACTTTTGACCCCATATAAGTAGTGCCTCCAAGTCTTTAATGCAAAAACAACCGCGCCTAATTCCAAATCATGCGTCGTATAATTTTGCTCGTAAATCTTCAATTGTCTAGACGCATAAGCAATCACCTTCGTTCGTTGCATTAATACACAACCGAGACCTTGCTTTGATGCATCACAATAAATCACAAAATCATCATTCCCTTCAGGCAATGACAATATAGGTGCCGTAGTTAGCTTTTTCTTCAATAACTTAAACACTTTCTCTTGTTCATCCTTCCATTCAAATTTCTTCCCTTTATTCGTTAATGCAGTCAAGGGTTTTGCTATTCTGGAAAAGTCTTGGATGAACCTTCTGTAGTAACTAACTAGTCCTAAAAACTGGCGTATGTGTTTCGGAGTTTTCAGGGTTTTCCACTTTTCAACAGTTTCTATCTTTGCCGGATCCACCTTAATACCTTTTTTGTTCACTATGTGACCGAGGAATTGAACTTCTTCCAACCAAAATGCACACTTTGAAAATTTAGCGTACAATTCTTCCTTCCTCAATACTTCTAACACCTTTCTCAAATGTTCACCGTGTTCTTGGTCATTCTTTGAGTAAATAAGTATGTCATCAATGAAAATAATGACAAACTTGTCAAGGTATGGTCCACACACTCGGTTCATAAGGTCCATGAACACAGCTGGTGCATTAGTTAAACCAAACGGCATGACCATAAACTCGTAATGACCGTAACGTGTTCTGAAAGCAGTCTTTAGAATATCATCTTCTTTCACCCGCATTTGATGATACCCGGAACGTAAGTCAATCTTTGAATAAACAGACGAGCCTTGTAGTTGATCAAATAAGTCGTCGATTCTCGGCAGTGGATAACAGTTTTTGATGGTAAGTTTGTTCAACTCTCTGTAGTCAATACACAACCTAAATGTACCATATTTCTTCTTGACAAACAAAACAGGAGCTCCCCATGGTGATGTGCTTGGTCGAATGAAACCACGTTCTAATAGTTCTTGCAGTTGGCTTTGCAGTTCTTTCATCTCACTGGGTGCGAGTTGTAGTGACCCGAACTTTCCCATGTTTATATATATTAATTGAGATTGATATTTACATGATTAAATGTTTCCAACATGTTAAGCAATCAAACTTGTTAAGACTTGATTAATTGAAATATGTTTTATATAGACAATTGACCACCCAAGTTGACCGGTGATTCACGAACGTTAAAACTTGTAAAAAAAACTATATGATGACATATATATGGTTATATATATAGTTAACATGATATTATGATAAGTAAACATATCATTAATTATATTAACAATGAACTACATATGTAAAAACAAGACTACTAACTTAATGATTTTGAAACGAGACATATATGTAACGTTTATCGTTGTAACGACATTTAATGTATATATATATCATATTAAGAGATATTCGTACATCATAATATCATGATAATATAATAATTTAAAATCTCTTTTGATATTATAAACATTGGGTTAACAACATTTAACAAGATCGTTAACCTAAAGGTTTCAAAACAACATTTACATGTAACGACTAACGATGACTTAACGACTCAGTTAAAATGTATATACATGTAGTGTTTTAATATGTATTCATACACTTTTGAAAGACTTCAAGACACTTATCAAAATACTTCTACTTAACAAAAATGCTTACAATTAGATCCTCGTTCAGTTTCATCAACAATTCTACTCGTATGCACCCGTATTCGTACTCGTACAATACACAGCTTTTAGATGTATGTACTATTGGTATATACACTCCAATTATCAGCTCTTAGCAGCCCATGTGAGTCACCTAACACATGTGGGAACCATCATTTGGCAACTAGCATGAAATATCTCATAAAATTACAAAAATATGAGTAATCATTCATGACTTATTTACATGAAAACAAAATAACATATCCTTTATATCTAATCCATACACCAACGACCAAAAACATCTACAAACACTTTCATTCTTCAATTTTCTTCATCTAATTGATCTCTCTCAAGTTCTATCTTCAAGTTCTAAGTGTTCTTCATAAATTCTAAAAGTTCTAGTTTCATAAAATCAAGAATACTTTCAAGTTTGCTAGCTCACTTCCAATCTTGTAAGGTGATCATCCAACCTCAAGAAATCTTTGTTTCTTACAGTAGGTTATCATTCTAATACAAGGTAATAATCATATTCAAACTTTGGTTCAATTTCTATAACTATAACAATCTTATTTCAAGTGATGATCTTACTTGAACTTGTTTTCGTGTCATGATTCTGCTTCAAGAACTTCGAGCCATCCAAGGATCCATTGAAGCTAGATCCATTTTTCTCTTTTCCAGTAGGTTTATCCAAGGAACTTAAGGTAGTAATGATGTTCATAACATCATTCGATTCATACATATAAAGCTATCTTATTCGAAGGTTTAAACTTGTAATCACTAGAACATAGTTTAGTTAATTCTAAACTTGTTCGCAAACAAAAGTTAATCCTTCTAACTTGACTTTTAAAATCAACTAAACACATGTTCTATATCTATATGATATGCTAACTTAATGATTTAAAACCTGGAAACACGAAAAACACCGTAAAACCGGATTTACGCCGTCGTAGTAACACCGCGGGCTGTTTTGGGTTAGTTAATTAAAAACTATGATAAACTTTGATTTAAAAGTTGTTATTATGAGAAAATGATTTTTATTATGAACATGAAACTATATCCAAAAATTATGGTTAAACTCAAAGTGGAAGTATGTTTTCTAAAATGGTCATCTAGACGTCGTTCTTTCGACTGAAATGACTACCTTTACAAAAACGACTTGTAACTTATTTTTCCGACTATAAACCTATACTTTTCTGTTTAGATTCATAAAATAGAGTTCAATATGAAACCATAGCAATTTGATTCACTCAAAACGGATTTAAAATGAAGAAGTTATGGGTAAAACAAGATTGGATAATTTTTCTCATTTTAGCTACGTGAAAATTGGTAACAAATCTATTCCAACCATAACTTAATCAACTTGTATTGTATATTATGTAATCTTGAGATACCATAGACACGTATACAATGTTTCGACCTATCATGTCGACACATCTATATATATTTCGGAACAACCATAGACACTCTATATGTGAATGTTGGAGTTAGCTATACAGGGTTGAGGTTGATTCCAAAATATATATAGTTTGAGTTGTGATCAATACTGAGATACGTATACACTGGGTCGTGGATTGATTCAAGATAATATTTATCGATTTATTTCTGTACATCTAACTGTGGACAACTAGTTGTAGGTTACTAACGAGGACAGCTGACTTAATAAACTTAAAACATCAAAATATATTAAAAGTGTTGTAAATATATTTTTGAATATACTTTGATATATATGTATATATTGTTATAGGTTCGTGAATCAACCAGTGGCCAAGTCTTACTTCCCGACGAAGTAAAAATCTGTGAAAGTGAGTTATAGTCCCACTTTTAAAATCTAATATTTTTGGGATGAGAATACATGCAGGTTTTATAAATGATTTACAAAATAGACACAAGTACGTGAAACTACATTCTATGGTTGAATTATCGAAATCGAATATGCCCCTTTTTATTAAGTCTGGTAATCTAAGAATTAGGGAACAGACACCCTAATTGACGCGAATCCTAAAGATAGATCTATTGGGCCTAACAAACCCCATCCAAAGTACCGGATGCTTTAGTACTTCGAAATTTATATCATATCCGAAGGGTGTCCCGGAATGATGGGGATATTCTTATATATGCATCTTGTCATTGTCGGTTACCAGGTGTTCACCATATGAATGATTTTTATCTCTATGTATGGGATGTGTATTGAAATATGAAATCTTGTGGTCTATTGTTCCGATTTGATATATATAGGTTAAACCTATAACTCACCAACATTTTTGTTGACGTTTAAAGCATGTTTATTCTCAGGTGAATATTAAGAGCTTCCGCTGTTGCATACTAAAATAAGGACAAGATTTGGAGTCCATGTTTGTATGATATTGTGTAAAAACTGCATTCAAGAAACTGATTTCGATGTAACATATTTGTATTGTAAACCATTATGTAATGGTCGTGTGTAAACAGGATATTTTAGATTATCATTATTTGATAATCTACGTAAAGCTTTTTAAACCTTTATTTATGAAATAAAGGTTATGGTTTGTTTTAAAAATGAATGCAGTCTTTGAAAAACGTCTCATATAGAGGTCAAAACCTCGCAACGAAATCAATTAATATGGAACGTTTTTAATCAATAAGAACGGGACATTTCAGTTGGTATCCGAGCGTTGGTCTTAGAGAACCAGAATTTTGCATTAGTGTGTCTTATCGAGTTTGTTAGGATGCATTAGTGAGTCTGGACTTCGACCGTGTTTACTTGAAAAATGATTGCTTAACAAATTTTGTTGGAAACTATATATTTTTAACATGTGAATATTATGTGATATATTAATCTCTTAACGTGTTTGATATTATGTGATAGATGTCTACCTCTAGAACAAGTCCCATTGACTCACCTAATAATAATGAAGAGTCAAATGTAAATTGGAATGATTCGTGGACTGATTCACAAGTTCCCGAAGAGGAACCGGAAGAAGAATCGGAACCGGAAGAAGAATTGGAACCGGATGAAGAAATAGAACCGGTGGGGGAAATAATAAAACGGTTAAGTAAAAGAAAATCCTCAACCAACCGACCAAGGTTAATTATGGTCAATGGTGTTTCCGCCAAGGAAGCAAAATATTGGGAGGATTACCAATTCTCCGATGAATCGGATTCCGACGAGAATTCCGATGATGTTATAGAAATTACCCCAACTGAATTTAAAAAGGCAAAAGAAAATAATAAGGGAAAGGGCATAAAAATAGAGAAATCTAATTCCAACCCCGATGAACTTTATATGTATCGTCAACGCCCGAAGTCCTTAAGTTGTAACAATGACCCGGGAACCTCTAAACCACCAGGTTTTTCTAAACCAATGTGGACAACGACGGCTCGTATTAGGGGAACATCATATATCCCTAGAAACTTGGCAAAACGAACCAAAACCGAAGAAGAAGAAACGAGCGAGTCGGAATAAGATAGTTGTATTCGTGTGGTGTAATATATGTAATATAGTGTTCTTATGCTTTATGATATATGTAAAAATTGCTTGTATTAATAAGTATTTTTTTTATGAATCTAACTCTTGTCTATTTTACAGTTTAAAAACACAAAATGGATAGACAACCCAATATTTTAAGAGACCTACCCGGAGACATGATTGATGAAATCTTGTCTAGAGTCGGCCAGAATTCCTCGGCACAACTATTTAAGGCGAGATCAGTTTGTAAGACATTCGAAGAACGTTCCAAGAATGTCTTGGTTTATAAGAGACTTTCGTTTGAAAGATGGGGGATATCACATTGGGAAACCCATAAGTTACGATGTGTTTACTTTGACGCATATAATGCGGGGAACCCAAATGCTATTTTACGCAACGGGTTAAGAAATTATTTTGACTCAATATATCCGAATATTGGACTTCGTGATTTAGAAAAAGCGGCTAACATGCAACATAAAGAAGCATGTTATGCTTACGGATTAGTAATGTTCGCTTCTCACCAAAGTGAGAACAAGAACATCGGGCTACAACTATTAAACAAAACGTTTCCACAAGTGACGAAGTCGGTAATTGGGGTAAGAAATGAGGTTTTTAGATTATTACGGGACTGTTGGACATTACGTAACCCTCGTCCCTTTGACGACGTTACAACACGCTGTCTTATCAACGGCCATAACGGTTATGTTGCACAAGACCAAGGATGGGAAGTAGTCCTAGTAAAACCAGAATGCATGACTTGTTTCTGGACGTATGAATTACGTGTCTTTATTGCCTTTGCTGAACGACTTGTGTACTAGCTAGAATTATCTTCACAACTATCTTGTATCAAAGTTATTGTGTGCTATATTTCATGCTTTATGTAAAATAAGCGGTATTGTAAGTTTGTAAAATATTGTATAAAAGTTTGAACGCGAAATATTATTATAATCAGTTTTTCATATAGAATTGTAGTAGTTGAATTGTATATTAGCTACTAAGTATGAACTTAACGGGTAGGTACTACCCGAATTTAAACTTATAAAACGCTAATATGAAGAAAAAGCTTTTATAAATGAGTTCATATTATGCTACAAAATACTATTAACTACTCTTAATATTCTGTATGATTAACTTGTTCCATTTAACTATTTTGAAGGAAATGGCACCGACTACTCGACACACCGTGAATATGAATGAAGAGGAATTCCGTACTTTTCTAGCTTCAAACATAGCCGCAGTACAGGCTGCGCTACATACCAACAATAACCTTGGATCTAGCAGTACAGGAAATCGTGTAGGATGCACCTACAAAGAATTCACTGCCTGCAAACCTTTGGAATTTGATGGAACCGAAGGACCGATCGGATTGAAACGGTGGACCGAGAAGGTCGAATCGGTGTTTGCCATAAGTAAGTGTACTGAAGAGGACAAAGTAAAGTACGCTACGCATACCTTCACAGGTTCTGCGTTAACATGGTGGAATACCTATCTAGAGCAAGTGGGACAAGACGATGCGTACGCACTACCGTGGTCAGCATTCAAGCACTTGATGAACGAGAAGTACCGTCCCAGAACCGAGGTCAATAAGCTCAAGACAGAACTTAGAGGGTTACGAACCCAAGGATTTGATATTACCACGTACGAAAGACGATTCACAGAATTGTGCCTATTGTGTCCGGGAGCATTCGAAGATGAGGAAGAGAAGATCGACGCGTTTGTGAAAGGATTACCGGAAAGAATCCAAGAAGATATAAGTTCACACGAGCCCGCCTCCATACAACAGGCATGTAGAATGGCTCACAAACTCGTGAACCAGATTGAAGAAAGAATTAAAGAACAGACTGCTGAAGAGGCCAATGTGAAGCAAGTCAAAAGAAAGTGGGAGGAAAACGGTGATAAGAATCACCAATACAACAACAACAGCAATTACAACAATAATCGCAACAATTATCCCAACAATCGCAACATCAATCGCAACTACAACAAACGGCCCAACAACAACAACAACAACAACAACAGGAACTACAACAATCATCCCAACAACAATAATAACCGCAACAACAACAACAATCAGAAGCAGCTATGCCAAAGGTGTGAAAAGAATCACTCGGGGTTCTGCACCAAATTTTGCAACAAGTGTAAAAGAAATGGTCATAGCGCGGCGAAGTGTGAGGTCTACGGACCAGGGGTTAATAGAACGAAAGGAACAAATGGTGTCGGAACGAGTAATGGCGGAGCAAGTAGTGTCGGAGCAAGTTATGCCAATGTAGTTTGTTATAAATGTGGAAAACCGGGCCACATTATTAGAAATTGCCCGAACCAGGAGAACACGAATGGACAAGGCCGTGGAAGAGTTTTCAATATTAATGCGGCAGAGGCACAGGAAGACCCGGAGCTTGTTACGGGTACGTTTCTTATTGACAATAAATCTGCTTACGTTTTATTTGATTCGGGTGCGGATAGAAGCTATATGAGTAGAGATTTTTGTGCTAAATTAAGTTGTCCATTGACGCCTTTGGATAGTAAATTTTTACTCGAATTAGCAAATGGTAAATAAATTTCAGCAGATAATATATGTCGGAATCGAGAAATTAAACTGGTTAGCGAAACATTTAAGATTGATTTGATACCAGTAGAGTTAGGAAGTTTTGATGTGATAATCGGTATGGACTGGTTGAAAGAAGTGAAAGCGGAGATCGTTTGTTACAAAAATGCAATTCGCATTATACGAGAAAAAGGAAAACCCTTAATGGTGTACGGAGAAAAGGGCAACACGAAGCTACATCTTATTAGTAATTTGAAGGCACAAAAACTAATAAGAAAAGGTTGCTATGCTGTTCTAGCACACGTCGAGAAAGTACAAACTGAAGAAAAGAGCATCAATGATGTTCCCATTGCAAAAGAATTTCCCGATGTATTTCCGAAAGAATTACCGGGATTACCCCCACATCGATCCGTTGAATTTCAAATAGATCTTGCACCAGGAGCTGCACCAATAGCTCGTGCTCCTTACAGACTCGCACCCAGCGAGATGAAAGAACTGCAAAGCCAATTACAAGAACTTTTAGAGCGTGGTTTCATTCGACCAAGCACATCACCGTGGGGAGCTCCTGTTTTGTTTGTCAAGAAGAAAGATGGTACATTCAGGTTGTGTATCGACTACCGAGAGTTGAACAAACTTACCATCAAGAACCGCTACCCACTACCGAGAATCGACGACTTATTTGATCAACTACAAGGCTCGTCTGTTTATTCAAAGATTGACTTACGTTCCGGGTATCATCAAATGCGGGTGAAAGAAGATGATATTCCAAAGACTGCTTTCAGAACACGTTACGGTCATTACGAGTTTATGGTCATGCCGTTTGGTTTAACTAATGCACCAGCTGTGTTCATGGACCTTATGAACCGAGTGTGTGGACCATACCTTGACAAGTTTGTCATTGTTTTCATTGATGACATACTTATTTACTCAAAGAATGACCAAGAACACGGTGAACATTTGAGAAAGGTGTTAGAAGTATTGAGGAAGGAAGAATTGTACGCTAAGTTTTCAAAGTGTGTATTTTGGTTGGAAGAAGTTCAATTCCTCGGTCACATAGTGAACAAAGAAGGTATTAAGGTGGATCCGGCAAAGATAGAAACTGTTGAAAAGTGGGAAACCCCGAAAACTCCGAAACACATACGCCAGTTTTTAGGACTAGCTGGTTACTACAGAAGGTTCATCCAAGACTTTTCCAGAATAGCAAAACCCTTGACTGCATTAACGCATAAAGGGAAGAAATTTGAATGGAATGATGAACAAGAGAAAGCGTTTCAGTTATTGAAGAAAAAGCTAACTACGGCACCTATATTGTCATTGCCTGAAGGGAATGATGATTTTGTGATTTATTGTGATGCATCAAAGCAAGGTCTCGGTTGTGTATTAATGCAACGAACGAAGGTGATTGCTTATGCGTCTAGACAATTGAAGATTCACGAACAAAATTATACGACGCATGATTTGGAATTAGGCGCGGTTGTTTTTGCATTAAAGACTTGGAGGCACTACTTATATGGGGTCAAAAGTATTATATATACCGACCACAAAAGTCTTCAACACATATTTAATCAGAAACAACTGAATATGAGGCAGCGTAGGTGGATTGAATTATTGAATGATTACGACTTTGAGATTCGTTACCACCCGGGTAAGGCAAATGTGGTAGCCGATGCCTTGAGCAGGAAGGACAGAGAACCCATTCGAGTAAAATCTATGAATATAATGATTCATAATAACATTACTACTCAAATAAAGGAGGCGCAACAAGGAGTTTTAAAAGAGGGAAATTTAAAGGATGAAATACCCAAAGGATCGGAGAAGCATCTTAATATTCGGGAAGACGGAACCCGGTATAGGGCTGAAAGGATTTGGGTACCAAAATTTGGAGATATGAGAGAAATGGTACTTAGAGAAGCTCATAAAACCAGATACTCAATACATCCTGGAACGGGGAAGATGTACAAGGATCTCAAGAAACATTTTTGGTGGCCGGGTATGAAAGCCGATGTTGCTAAATACGTAGGAGAATGTTTGACGTGTTCTAAGGTCAAAGCTGAGCATCAGAAACCATCAGGTCTACTTCAACAACCCGAAATCCCGGAATGGAAATGGGAAAACATTACCATGGATTTCATCACTAAATTGCCAAGGACTGCAAGTGGTTTTGATACTATTTGGGTAATAGTTGATCGTCTCACCAAATCAGCACACTTCCTGCCAATAAGAGAAGATGACAAGATGGAGAAGTTAGCACGACTGTATTTGAAGGAAGTCGTCTCCAGACATGGAATACCAATCTCTATTATCTCTGATAGGGATGGCAGATTTATTTCAAGATTCTGGCAGACATTACAGCAAGCATTAGGAACTCGTCTAGACATGAGTACTGCCTATCATCCACAAACTGATGGGCAGAGTGAAAGGACGATACAAACACTTGAAGACATGCTACGAGCATGTGTTATTGATTTCGGAAACAGTTGGGATCGACATCTACCATTAGCAGAATTTTCCTACAACAACAGCTACCATTCAAGCATTGAGATGGCGCCGTTTGAAGCACTTTATGGTAGAAAGTGCAGGTCTCCGATTTGTTGGAGTGAAGTGGGGGATAGACAGATTACGGGTCCGGAGATTATACAAGAAACTACCGAGAAGATCATCCAAATTCAACAACGGTTGAAAACCGCCCAAAGTCGACAAAAGAGCTACGCTGACATTAAAAGAAAAGATATAGAATTTGAAATTGGAGAGATGGTCATGCTTAAAGTTGCACCTTGGAAAGGCGTTGTTCGATTTGGTAAACGAGGGAAATTAAATCCAAGGTATATTGGACCATTCAAGATTATTGATCGTGTCGGACCAGTAGCTTACCGACTAGAGTTACCTCAACAACTCGCGGCTGTACATAACACTTTCCACGTCTCGAATTTAAAGAAATGTTTTGCTAAAGAAGATCTCACTATTCCGTTAGATGAAATCCAAATCAACGAAAAACTTCAATTCATCGAAGAACCCGTCGAAATAATGGATCGTGAGGTTAAAAGACTTAAGCAAAACAAGATACCAATTGTTAAGGTTCGATGGAATGCTCGTAGAGGACCCGAGTTCACCTGGGAGCGTGAAGATCAGATGAAGAAGAAATACCCGCATCTATTTCCAGAAGATTCGTCAACACCTTCAACAGCTTAAAATTTCGGGACGAAATTTATTTAACGGGTAGGTACTGTAGTGACCCGAACTTTCCCATGTTTATATATATTAATTGAGATTGATATTTACATGATTAATTGTTTCCAACATGTTAAGCAATCAAACTTGTTAAGACTTGATTAATTGAAATATGTTTTATATAGACAATTGACCACCCAAGTTGACCGGTGATTCACGAACGTTAAAACTTGTAAAAAAAACTATATGATGACATATATATGGTTATATATATAGTTAACATGATATTATGATAAGTAAACATATCATTAATTATATTAACAATGAACTACATATGTAAAAACAAGACTACTAACTTAATGATTTTGAAACGAGACATATATGTAACGTTTATCGTTGTAACGACATTTAATGTATATATATATCATATTAAGAGATATTCGTACATCATAATATCATGATAATATAATAATTTAAAATCTCTTTTGATATTATAAACATTGGGTTAACAACATTTAACAAGATCGTTAACCTAAAGGTTTCAAAACAACATTTACATGTAACGACTAACGATGACTTAACGACTCAGTTAAAATGTATATACATGTAGTGTTTTAATATGTATTCATACACTTTTGAAAGACTTCAAGACACTTATCAAAATACTTCTACTTAACAAAAATGCTTACAATTAGATCCTCGTTCAGTTTCATCAACAATTCTACTCGTATGCACCCGTATTCGTACTCGTACAATACACAGCTTTTAGATGTATGTACTATTGGTATATACACTCCAATGATCAGCTCTTAGCAGCCCATGTGAGTCACCTAACACATGTGGGAACCATCATTTGGCAACTAGCATGAAATATCTCATAAAATTACAAAAATATGAGTAATCATTCATGACTTATTTACATGAAAACAAAATAACATATCCTTTATATCTAATCCATACACCAACGACCAAAAACACCTACAAACACTTTCATTCTTCAATTTTCTTCATCTAATTGATCTCTCTCAAGTTCTATCTTCAAGTTCTAAGTGTTCTTCATAAATTCTAAAAGTTCTAGTTTCATAAAATCAAGAATACTTTCAAGTTTGCTAGCTCACTTCCAATCTTGTAAGGTGATCATCCAACCTCAAGAAATCTTTGTTTCTTACAGTAGGTTATCATTCTAATACAAGGTAATAATCATATTCAAACTTTGGTTCAATTTCTATAACTATAACAATCTTATTTCAAGTGATGATCTTACTTGAACTTGTTTTCGTGTCATGATTCTGCTTCAAGAACTTCGAGCCATCCAAGGATCCATTGAAGCTAGATCCATTTTTCTCTTTTCCAGTAGGTTTATCCAAGGAACTTAAGGTAGTAATGATGTTCATAACATCATTCGATTCATACATATAAAGCTATCTTATTCGAAGGTTTAAACTTGTAATCACTAGAACATAGTTTAGTTAATTCTAAACTTGTTCGCAAACAAAAGTTAATCCTTCTAACTTGACTTTTAAAATCAACTAAACACATGTTCTATATCTATATGATATGCTAACTTAATGATTTAAAACCTGGAAACACGAAAAACACCGTAAAACCGGATTTACGCCGTCGTAGTAACACCGCGGGCTGTTTTGGGTTAGTTAATTAAAAACTATGATAAACTTTGATTTAAAAGTTGTTATTCTGAGAAAATGATTTTTATTATGAACATGAAACTATATCCAAAAATTATGGTTAAACTCAAAGTGGAAGTATGTTTTCTAAAATGGTCATCTAGACGTCGTTCTTTCGACTGAAATGACTACCTTTACAAAAACGACTTGTAACTTATTTTTCCGACTATAAACCTATACTTTTCTGTTTAGATTCATAAAATAGAGTTCAATATGAAACCATAGCAATTTGATTCACTCAAAACGGATTTAAAATGAAGAAGTTATGGGTAAAACAAGATTGGATAATTTTTCTCATTTTAGCTACGTGAAAATTGGTAACAAATCTATTCCAACCATAACTTAATCAACTTGTATTGTATATTATGTAATCTTGAGATACCATAGACACGTATACAATGTTTCGACCTATCATGTCGACACATCTATATATATTTCGGAACAACCATAGACACTCTATATGTGAATGTTGGAGTTAGCTATACAGGGTTGAGGTTGATTCCAAAATATATATAGTTTGAGTTGTGATCAATACTGAGATACGTATACACTGGGTCGTGGATTGATTCAAGATAATATTTATCGATTTATTTCTGTACATCTAACTGTGGACAACTAGTTGTAGGTTACTAACGAGGACAGCTGACTTAATAAACTTAAAACATCAAAATATATTAAAAGTGTTGTAAATATATTTTTGAATATACTTTGATATATATGTATATATTGTTATAGGTTCGTGAATCAACCAGTGGCCAAGTCTTACTTCCCGACGAAGTAAAAATCTGTGAAAGTGAGTTATAGTCCCACTTTTAAAATCTAATATTTTTGGGATGAGAATACATGCAGGTTTTATAAATGATTTACAAAATAGACACAAGTACGTGAAACTACATTCTATGGTTGAATTATCGAAATCGAATATGCCCCTTTTTATTAAGTCTGGTAATCTAAGAATTAGGGAACAGACACCCTAATTGACGCGAATCCTAAAGATAGATCTATTGGGCCTAACAAACCCCATCCAAAGTACCGGATGCTTTAGTACTTCGAAATTTATATCATATCCGAAGGGTGTCCCGGAATGATGGGGATATTCTTATATATGCATCTTGTCATTGTCGGTTACCAGGTGTTCACCATATGAATGATTTTTATCTCTATGTATGGGATGTGTATTGAAATATGAAATCTTGTGGTCTATTGTTCCGATTTGATATATATAGGTTAAACCTATAACTCACCAACATTTTTGTTGATGTTTAAAGCATGTTTATTCTCAGGTGAATATTAAGAGCTTCCGCTGTTGCATACTAAAATAAGGACAAGATTTGGAGTCCATGTTTGTATGATATTGTGTAAAAACTGCATTCAAGAAACTGATTTCGATGTAACATATTTGTATTGTAAACCATTATGTAATGGTCGTGTGTAAACAGGATATTTTAGATTATCATTATTTGATAATCTACGTAAAGCTTTTTAAACCTTTATTTATGAAATAAAGGTTATGGTTTGTTTTAAAAATGAATGCAGTCTTTGAAAAACGTCTCATATAGAGGTCAAAACCTCGCAACGAAATCAATTAATATGGAACGTTTTTAATCAATAAGAACGGGACATTTCACGAGTCTATAAGGAGTATGAGCTATTGGTGCAGCTCCTGGTACAAGATCTATTTGAAATTCAACAGATCGATGTGGAGGTAGTCCCGGTAATTCTTTCGGAAATACATCGGGAAATTTTTTTTGCGACGGGAACATCATTGATGCTCTTTTCTTCAGTTTGTACTTTCTCGACGTGTGCTAGAACAACATAGCAACCTTTTCTTATTAGTTTTTGTGCCTTCAAATTACTAATAAGATGTAGCTTCATGTTGCCCTTTTCTCCGTACACCATTAAGGGTTCTCCTTCTTCTCGTACAATGCGAATTGCATTTTTATAACATACGATCTCTGCTTTCACCTTCTTCAGCCAGTCCATGCCAACTATTACATCAAAACTCCCTAACTCTACTGGTATCAAATCAATCTTAAATATTTCGCTACCCAGTTTAATTTCTCGATTCCGGCATATATTATCTGCTGAAATTAATTTACCGTTTGCTAATTAGAGTAAAAATTTACTATCCAACGGCGTCAATGGACAACTTAATTTAGCACAAAAATCTCTACTCATATAGCTTCTATCCGGACCCGAATCGAATAAAACGTAAGCAGATTTATTGTCAATAAGAAACGTACCCGTAACAAGCTCCGGGTATTCCTGTACCTCTACCGCATTAATATTGAAAACTCTTCCGCGGTCTTGTCCATTCGTGTTCTCCTGGTTCGGGCAATTTCTAATAATGTGGCCCGGTTTTCCACATTTATAACAAACTACATTGGCATAACTTGCTCCGACACTACTTGCTCCGCTATTACTCGTTCTGACACCATTTGTTCCTTTCGTTCTGTTAACCCCTGGTCCGTAGACCTCACACTTCGCCGCGCTATGACCATTTCTTTTACACTTGTTGCAAAATTTGGTGCAGAACCCCGAGTGATACTTTTCACACCTTTGGCATAGCTGCTTCTGATTTTTGTTGTTGTTGCGATTGTTATTGTTGTTGGGACGATTGTTGTAGTAGTAGTAGTTGTTGTTGTTGTTGTTGTTGTTGTTGTTGTTGTTGTTGTTGTTGTTGTTGGGCCGTTTGTTGTAGTTGCGATTGATGTTGCGATTGTTGGGATAATTGTTGCAATTATTATTGTAATTGCTGTTGTTGTTGTATTGATGATTCTTATCACCGTTTTCCTCCCACTTTCTTTTAACTTGCTTCACATTGGCCTCTTCAGCCGTCTGTTCTTTAATTCTTTCCTCAATCTGGTTCACTAGTTTGTGAGCCATTCTACATGCCTGTTGTATGGAGGCGGGCTCGTGTGAACTTATATCTTCTTGGATTCTTTCCGGTAATCCTTTCACAAACAAGTCGATCTTCTCTTCCTCATCTTCGAATGCTCCCGGACACAATAGGCACAATTCTATGAATCGTCTTTCGTACGTGGTAATATCAAATCCTTGGGTTCGTAACCCTCTAAGTTCTGTCTTGAGCTTATTGACCTCGGTTCTGGGACGGTACTTCTCGTTCATCAAGTGCTTGAATGCTGACCACGGTAGTGCGTAAGCATCATCTTGTCCTACTTGCTCTAGATAGGTATTCCACCATTTAAACGCAGAACCTGTGAAGGTATGCGTAGCGTACTTCACTTTGTCTTCTTCAGTACACTTACTTATGGCAAACACCGATTCGACCTTCTCGGTCCACCGTTTCAATCCGATCGGTCCTTCGGTTCCATCAAATTTCAAAGGTTTGCAGGCAGTGAATTCTTTGTAGGTGCATCCTACACGATTTCCTGTACTGCTAGATCCAAGGTTATTGTTGGTATGTAGAGCAGCCTGTACTGCGGCTATGTTTGAAGCTAGAAAAGTACAGAATTCCTCTTCATTCATATTCACGGTGTGTCGAGTAGTCGGTGCCATTTCCTTCAAAATAGTCAAATGGAACAAGTTAATCATACAGAATATTAAGAGTAGTTAATAGTATTTCGTAGCATAATATGAACTCATTTATAAAAGCTTTTTCTTCATATTAGCGTTTTATAAGTTTAAATTCGGGTAGTACCTACCCGTTGAGTTCATACTTAGTAGCTAATATACAATTCAACTACTACAATTCTATATGAAAAACTGATTATAATAATATTTCGCGTTCAAACTTTTATACAATATTTTACAAACTTACAATACCGCTTATTTTACATAAAGCATGAAATATAGCACACAATAACTTTGATACAAGATAGTTGTGAAGATAATTCTAGCTAGTACACAAGTCGTTCAGCAAAGGCAATAAAGACACGTAATTCATATGTCCAGAAACAAGTCATGCATTCTGGTTTTACTAGGACTACTTCCCATCCTTGGTCTTGTGGGACATAACCGTTATGGCCGTTGATAAGACATCGTGTTGTAACGTCGTCAAATGGACGAGGGTTACGTAATGACCAACAGTCTCGTAATAACCTAAAAACCTCATTTCTTACCCCAATTACCGACTCCGTCACTTGTGGGAACGTATTGTTTAATAGCTGTAGCCCGATGTTCTTTTTCTCACTTTGGTGAGAAGCGAACATTACTAACCCGTAAGCATAGCATGCTTCTTTATGTTGCATGTTAGTCGCTTTTTCTAAATCATGAAGTCCTATATTCGGATACATTGAGTCAAAATAATTTCTTAACCCGTTGGTTAAATAGCATTTGGGTTCCCCGCAATATATGCGTCAAAGTAAACACATCGTAAGTTATGGGTTTCCCAATGTGTTATCCCCCATCTTTCAAACGAAAGTCTCTTATAAACCAAGACATTCTTGGAACGTTCTTCGAATGTCTTACAAACTGATTTCGCCGTAAATAGTTGTGCTGAAGAATTCTGACCGACTCTAGACAAGATTTCATCAATCATGTCTCCGGGTAGGTCTCTTAAAATATTGGGTTGTCTATCCATTTTGTGTTTTTATACTGTAAAATAGACAAGAGTTAGATTCATAAAAAAAATACTTATTAATACAAGCAATTTTTACATATATCATAAAGCATAAGCACACTATATTACATATATTACACCACACGAATACAACTATCTTATTCCGACTCGCTCGTTTCTTCTTCTTCGGTTTTGGTTCGTTTTGCCAAGTTTCTAGGGATATATGATGTTCCCCTAATACAAGCTGTCGTTTTCCACAACGGTTTAGAAAAACCTGGTGGTTTAGAGGTTCCCGGGTCATTGTTACAACTTAAGGGCTTCGGGGGTTGACGACACATATAAAGTTCATCGGGGTTGGAATTAGATTTCTCTATTTTTATGCCCTTTCCCTTATTATTTTCTTTTGCCTTTTTAAATTCAGTTGGGGTAATTTCTATAACATCATCGGAATTCTCGTTGGAATCCGATTCATCGGAGAATTGGTAATCCTCCCAATATTTTGCTTCCTTGGCGGAAACACCATTGACCATAATTAACCTTGGTCGGTTGGTTGAGGATTTTCTTTTACTTAACCGTTTTATTATTTCCCCCACCGGTTCTATTTCCTCCTCCAGTTCCTCCTCTTCCAGTTCTGATTCTTCTTCCGGTTCTGATTCTTCTTCCGGTTCTTCTTCGGGAACTTGTGAATCAGTCCAATATATATTCGACTCTTCGTTATTATTAGGTGAGTCAATGGGATTTGTGCTAGAGGTAGACATCTATCACAAAATATCAAACATGTTAAGAGATTAATATATCACATAATATATACATGTTAATAATATATAGTTTCCAACAAAAATGTTAAGCAATCATTTTTAAAGAAAACACGGTCGAAGCCCAGACTCACTAATGCATCCTAACAAACTCGATAAGACACACTAATGCAAATTTTCTGGTTCTCTAAGACCAACGCTCGGATACCAACTGAAATGTCCCGTTCTTATTGATTAAAAACGTTCCATATTAATTGATTTCGTTGCGAGGTTTTGACCTCTATATGAGACGTTTTTCAGAGACTGCATTCATTTTAAAACAAACCATAACCTTTATTTCATCAATAAAGGTTTAAAAAGCTTTACGTAGATTATCAAATAATGATAATCTAAAATATCCTGTTTACACACGACCATTACATAATGGTTTACAATACAAATATGTTACAACAAAATAAGTTTCTTGAATGCAGTTTTTACACAATATCATACAAGCATGGACTCCAAATCTCGTCCTTATTTAAGTATGCGACAGCGGAAGCTCTTAATAATCACCTGAGAATAAACATGCTTAAAACGTCAACAAAAATGTTGGTGAGTTATAGGTTTAACCTATATATATCAAATCATAATAATAGACCACAAGATTTCATATTTCAATACATATCCCATACATAGAGATAAAAATCATACATATGGTGAACACCTGTTAACCGACATTAACAAGATGCATATTTAAGAATATCCCCATCATTCCGGGATCCTCCTTCGGACATGATATAAATTTCGAAGTACTAAAGCATCCGGTACTTTGGATGGGGTTTGTTAGGCCCAATAGATCTATCTTTAGAATTCGCGTCAATTAGGGTGTCTGTTCCCTAATTCTTAGATTACCAGACTTAATAAAAAGGGGCATATTCGATTTCGATAATTCAACCATAGAATGTAGTTTCACGTACTTGTGTCTATTTTGTAAATCATTTATAAAACCTGCATGTATTCTCATCCCAAAAATATTAGATTTTAAAAGTGGGACTATAACTCACTTTCACAGATTTTTACTTCGTCGGGAAGTAAGACTTGGCCACTGGTTGATTCACGAACCTATAACAATATATACATATATATCAAAGTATGTTCAAAATATATTTACAACACTTTTAATATATTTTGATGTTTTAAGTTTATTAAGTCAGTTGTCCTCGTTAGTAACCTACAACTAGTTGTCCACAGTTAGATGTATAGAAATAAATCGATAAATATTATCTTGAATCAATCTACGACCCAGTGTATACGTATCTCAGTATTGATCACAACTCAAACTATATATATTTTGGAATCAACCTCAACCCTGTATAGCTAACTCCAACATTCACATAAAGAGTGTCTATGGTTGTTCCGAAATATATATAGATGTGTCGACATGATAGGTCGAAACATTGTATACGTGTCTATGGTATCTCAAGATTACATAATATACAATACAAGTGGATTAAGTTATGGTTGGAATAGATTTGTTACCAATTTTCACGTAGCTAAAATGAGAAAAATTATCCAATCTTGTTTTACCCATAACTTCTTCATTTTAAATCCGTTTTGAGTGAATCAAATTGCTATGATTTCATATTGAACTCTATTTTATAAATCTAAACAGAAAAAGTATAGGTTTATAGTCGAAAAAATAAGTTACAAGTCATTTTTGTAAAGGTAGTCATTTCAGTCGAAAGAACGACGTCTAGATGACCATTTTAGAAAACATAATTCCACTTTGAGTTTAACCATAATTTTTGGATATAGTTTCATGTTCATAATAAAAATCATTTTCCCAGAATAACAAATTTTAAATCAAAGTTTATCATAGTTTTTAATTAACTAACCCAAAACAGCCCGCTGTGTTACTACGACGGCGTAAATCCGGTTTTACGGTGTTTTTCGTGTTTCCAGGTTTTAAATCATTAAGTTAGCATATCATATAGATATAGAACATATGTTTAGTTGATTTTAAAAGTCAAGTTAGAAGGATTAACTTTTATTTGCGAACAAGTTTAGAATTAACTAAACTATGTTCTAGTGATTACAAGTTTAAACCTTCGAATAAGATAGCTTTATATGTATGAATCGAATGATGTTATGAACATCATTACTACCTCAAGTTCCTTGGATAAACCTACTGGAAATGAGAAAAATAGATTTAGCTTCAAAGGATCCTTGGATGGCTTGAAAGTTCTTGAAGCAGAATCATGACACGAAAACAATTTCAAGTAAGATTTCCACTCGAAATAAGATTGTTATAGTTATAGAAATTGAATTAAAGTTTGAATATGATTAGTACCTTGTGTTAGAAAGATAACCTACTGTAAGTAACAAAGGTTTCTTGATCTTGGATGATTACTTGGAATGGATTTAGAAAACTTGGAAGTAAACTTGCAATCTTGGAAGTATTCTTGATTTTATGAAACTAGAACTTTTGGAATTTATGAAGAACACTTAGAACTTGAAGATAGAACTTGAGAGAGATCAATTAGATGAATAAAATTGAAGAATTAAAGTATTTGTAGGTGTTTTTAGTCGTTGGTGTATGGATTAGATATAAAGGATATGTAATTTTATTTTCATGTAAATAAGTCATGAATGATTACTCATATTTTTGTAATTTTATGAGATATTTCATGCTAGTTGCCAAATGATGGTTCCCACATGTGTTAGGTGACTCAAATGGGCTGCTAAAAGCTGATCATTGGAGTGTATATACCAATAGTACATACATCTAAAAGCTGTGTATTGTACGAGTATGAATACGGGTGCATACGAGTAGAATTGTTGATGAAACTGAACGAGGATGTAATTGTAAACATTTTTGTTAAGTAGAAGTATTTTGATAAGTGTATTGAAGTCTTTCAAAAGTGTATGAATACATATTAAAACACTACATGTATATACATTTTAACTGAGTCGTTAAGTCATCGTTAGTCGTTACATGTAAATGTTGTTTTGAAACCTTTAGGTTAATGATCTTGTTGAATGTTGTTAACCCATTGTTTATTATAACAAATGAGATGTTAAATTGTTATATTATCATGATATTATGATATATAATATATCTTTGTATGATATATATACAGTTAAATATCGTTACAACGATAATCGTTACATATATGTCTCGTTTCGAAATCATTAAGTTAGTAGTCTTATTTTTACATATGTATTTCATTGTTAATACACTTAATAATATATTTACTTATCATTTAACATAATTAACCAAGTGTATCAATATCTTAATATGATTCATATGTACCTAGTAAGACGTTGTTATAACGATAATCGTTATATATATCGTTTTCGAGTTTCTTAAATTAATAGTCTCATTTTTATGTATATAACTCATTGTTAAAATACCTAATGAGATACATACTTATAATAAAATCATGTTAACTATATATATAACCATATATATGTCATCGTATAGTTTTTACAAGTTTTAACGTTCGTGAATCACCGGTCAACTTGGGTGGTCAATTGTCTATATGAAACCTATTTCAATTAATCAAGTCTTAACAAGTTTGATTGCTTAACATGTTGGAAACACTTAATCATGTAAATAACAATTTCATTTAATATATATATAAACATGGAAAAGTTCAGGTCACTACACACACCTTCTTTGCAAATCCTGTGATGCTTGTCAAAGGGCCGGAAAAATAAGTCAACGTGATGAAATGCCACAAAATGTCATTCAAGTATGTGAAGTATTTGACATTTGGGATATTGACTTTATGGGTCCATTTCTAAAATCTCATAATAATCTCTATATTCTCGTAGCCATTGATTATGTATCTAAATGGGCGGAAGCACAAGCTCTTCCAACTAACGATGCACGAGTTGTAGTCAACTTCTTAAAACGTCTTTTTGCAAGGTTTGGAACACCAAAAGCTTTAATAAGTGATCGGGGTACTCATTTATGTAATAATCAACTTGAGAAAGTTCTTAAAAGATATGGAGTAACTCATAAAATCTCCACCGCATATCATCCATAGACAAGTGGACAAGTTGAAAATACCAACCGAGCTTTAAAACGTATTCTAGAGAAAACCGTAGGATCAAATCCGAAGGAATGGTCCATAAAATTGGAGGATGCACTCTGGGCTTTTAGAACAGCCTACAAAACTCCAATTGGAACCACACCTTTTAGACTTGTTTATGGAAAAGCATGTCATCTTCCAGTAGAAATTGAACACAAAGCATTTTGGGCTTTGAAGACATGTAATCTTGATTTACATGAAGCTGGACGTCTACGGTTAAGTCAATTAAACGAATTAGAAGAATTAAGACATGAAGCATACGAAAATTCGTTAATCTATAAGGAAAGAACGAAGAAATGGCATGATAAAAGAATCAGAAGTTTAAAAGAATTTAAAGAAGGAGACACAGTTCTTTTTTTCAATTCACGATTCAAGCTATTTCCTGGAAAATTGAAATCAAGATGGTCTGGACCATTCATAGTCAAAAGAGTTTTCCCATATGGAACAGTAGAATTAATAAATTCAAATGGGATTGAATTTAAGGTTAATGGTCACAAAGTTAAACACTACATAGATAGTCTGATGGAAGTCGACAACGAAGTTAATCACAATTTCGATACCACAGCTAACTAAGTGTGGGGAGAATCAAGTCTTTAAAGGATAATATGTATTTCTGTTAGAGTTAGATTTTCTGTTTTCGTGTAGTTCTTGAAAATGAAACCTGAATGGTCTTTCCCTAGCAGACCCTAAAGAACTAGTCTTCTCCCCCCATTCTGAATTTTTATTTTTTTTAGGTTTTTACGAAATGAAGACTACCTGTGAACTAAACCATGGTCTAACGCTACACGCTTTGATCACTAAACGTAATAATGACACACTTCCGAGTGAACTAGTATCATTAATCAGAGAAAAATTGGACGGAGTAAGAAAAGAATCCAGATGCGAAGATAATAAGTTACAATTTAGTAAAGGAAAATCAAAATCCGCAGCGAAAAGAAGAGCACGACACCTTGAAAAATGTCACAAATGCGGAAAATGGTCACACGAAGGTAAATGTTCAAATAATCAAACCTATTCAAACACCGAATTTGTTACTTTATGCAGAGATGGACCGTTCATATGTTTAGAAGAAAAAACATTAAATGCTCGAGGTTACGCCTATGTAGCCATGGAAAACCAATTAGTCCAACTATCTTATGAGTGGGCTAGAGCATATCACTAAGAAATATATTTTACAGGTAAGTTTGTACAGTTCTTATTTTTATTTTTATTTTTATTTTTAACCTTTTGATAATAAACGCTAATTTGTTCGCTATAAAGTATTAAATTGATATTCGATGAAATTAGGTATTGCGACCGAAATTGTTGATATCATACAAAAAAAAAAAAAAATTATTACATCACTGCGAAATTTAACGTTTTTACTTAAGGTATAAATATCTTTAATCAATCGACTCAAAATATTTCAAAAATTCGTCATGAGTTAAATTAGGTTATGGAACCAAAATTACTTTACCGAAAAGAGGGGCGTATATTTTTGATAATATTTGATTGATTAAAGTGGGATAAAAGCCAAAAAGATTTTTAATTTTATTTTTACCATGTTTTTAAAATTAATATATAAATCTTAAATTGATATTGTAAACTTTTTAAATCAATATATTTAAAATTGTAAATATTTGAAAAATTAATATTTTTAATATAAGTTTGTATGTATAAAAACAAAATTAAATTTAAGTTTGGTGTGAATTTTTAATATTAATTTTGAACTTTATGCATTTTAAATTAAGTTGTGTGAATTTAAAAACAAAAATTTACTTTATTTCACTAAGTTAAAAATATGATTTTTAAAATTCGTCGTGAGTTGAAGACTAGGTCTTTGAACCGAAATTGCTTTACCCGAGGGAGGACGAGAACTTTTATTATCATTATTTTTAATCTTATTGAATTAAAGTATGCCAAAAACATTAAAAAAAACCCACAAATCTTTGCTTTTAAAACTGCGCTTTAAATTGACAAATTTTAAAATTTTGTTGAGGGACGGACTAGGAAATCGTTCCGAAACGACCTCGTCCTAAATAACAAGGGAAACAAAATTTTAAAATTAATTAATAAATTGTTTTATAAGTTAAGGTTTTTATAAAAAAAAAAAAAAAAAATTAGACACCGCAACTCGCGGAGTTTGAAGGTGTTATACACCGCGACTCGCGGAGGTTGCAAAATTCAGAAAAAAAATAAAAGGGATCGATCAGACAGTCCCCAACACACAAACAACCCAAAATACTACGAAAACACACCCAAAAACACTCTCAAATTCGTAATTTTTGGCCCTTTTTCATCAAATCTTTCACAAAATCATGTTGAGAAGAATGCTATCAAGGAATTACTCAAGGAAAACGGTAAATTTCTACATCAAAACACCCTTTAATCCGAATATTTAGTGTTCTTGAACAAATTTATACCCAATTCGATTTTGATGATTTTTAGTGTAATTATGCTTAAATTGCTTATATATTATGCTTGTATAACCTAGATTGATGCTATTAATATGATTAGAAGCCTTAAACTTCAAATTTTGAGTAATCTAGGGTTTGTGTTCTTGAGCAATTTGAGGCTTTTTGATATAAACATGTAAGACCCTGTTTCTGTTTCTGATTTTGCAGTAGATCAGGACGCCGTCCAACCTTCGGGACGCCGTCCAGCAAAGAAGGACGGGACGCCGTCCAACCTTCGGGACACCGTCCAGTAAAGAAGCACGGGACGCCGTCCAAGATTCGGGACGCCGTCCAAACTGTCTGTTGAGCCAGCTGTTTTAATTAATTAAAAAGGGGTAAAATGGTAAATTCACTTGGATGCCGGTTTGAAGCCTTCAAGGCTGGTTCCTTGGTCATTTGTGGATGATATTTCATCCTTACAAACACTCTCAACCTTATCTAGAGAGAGAGGAGGGTTTTAGATAGAGAGAGAGGTGGATTTGGAGAAGAAGGAGTCGGATTCTCGCAAAAGCTCGGGTTCTAAAGTTGTTCATCTCGCTTCTAGCCACGTTGTGGTGGTATTGATAAGCTCAAACTCCAAATTTCATTTGTTAGATTTGATGTTCAAGTTAGGGTTTTGAGCTAGATTGTTGTGAAACCCTTTTAGATTTTGAAGTAGGTTCATGGTGACTTGTTAATCTTGTCACTTGGCGGGTTTTGGGTTGGTTGACGTTTTAGCCTTGATTAGGGTTTGATCTTGAGTTTAATCACTAGGGTAAGTGATTATGGAAGTGTTGGAACACTTGTGGGTGTGTTTGGTTACCTAATTTTGAAATGGGTCGAATTAGGGTTTTGGTGTCAAAATGGGCAAGACGAGTGTTTAACACTTGTGTTCGGGTTTATTCGGTGTGTTAGGACCAATTTCACTCGTGTTAGTGATTATTGGTTAGTTTGGACGCGGTTTGTGCTTGAAAGTGCATTTGGGTCGAATTTGCACTAAGTGTCATATGGGTTGAGTTGTAAGTCAACCCTAATTGTGTTGTTGTGTTTGTGATGATGGATTAGGTACTTTCCATTGGCGCGTGGCGGTTTATTTGGAAGCATTCATCAAGACGACTAGGTGAGTGTTAATATCCTATATGCATATGTATGTGTAGGATGGGTGCGGGTCGGGAGAAGGGGTTCTCGCTTGTAGAGCTCGCTTCTCGTATAGGTGGAATTATTGGACTTGTGTATAGGTCCGATTAGCACGGTTGTGCGTTTTGGTTGACTACGTTGGTGAGGTGCACACTTTGTGTGTACGTTATCACATGGGCGTGTGATGTGGACTTATATAACCCCAATGACGAAGGGCTAATATAGTGAGTGAAATAATTATGTGTGTAGGTATATAATGTATCTATTTGTTGTAGCGTGAAATGCGTAGTGTCGAGGTGTTAAGACACCACGTTTCACGTGACGAGTGAAGCATCGAGGTGTTAAGATGCCACTCGGGGTGAAGCATCGAGGTGTTAAGATGCCGCCTAGGGGTGTAGTGTCGAGGTGTTAAGACACCACTCCGTAAAATAATGAGTGAAGCATCGAGGTGTTAAGATGCCACTCGGGGTGAAGTGCCGAGGTGTTAAGGTGCCACCCTAGCGGTTAGTGGTACGAGGTGTTAAGTACCCTAACGGATGTTATGAACATCGATGACTTGTTTCGCGAAGTTATTCCCTTGCGAAGATTTGGTTAACCATGGTTATTGTGTTGTAAGCGTAAGCAATTTATGTTATTCGATATATATATATATATATATATATATATTGTATCCATATAATGTTGTATTGTCGTGATGTAGGTAACCCTTCGGGTGTAGCTTATTGGCATTGTTCACATCGTTGTTGGTGAACTTATATTTTGTTGATGTATCTTTAGCTCGTTGCTTAGTGATCTTACGGTATGCTTAGACTAGCTTGCCTTTATGCATGGATGCTTCGGTATGCGGTATTTGATATTTGTGTGGCGTGTCCATTTTATACATATATATATGTATGTAGTATATTATCATTCACTAAGCGTTAGCTTACCCTCTCGTTGTTTACATTTTTATAGATTGCACGTATGCGGTGGCTCGGGTAAACGCGGGGACTAGTGGACTTGCGTAGTTGTTTTAGAAGACTTGCTTTGGGGATTTGATTAGGATTGGGTAGCATGTCCCCAATCCCATGCTCGGTCTATGTTTTTGTATAAACGAATGGGTCGAAATAGTCACTTGTGGTATTTTGGGTCGATGTGGGCCCGGTGTCGTAAAACTCAGTTTTTATTGTGAAAAACCCTTAGTTTAAACTATTGTATTATATTGTGAAAGTGTTCTGGTTTAAAAGTGTCGGGAAGCGGGTTTTTCGCCCGCGTGTGTTTGTAAACTGATCAGAATGTTTTAGTACATCTGGACACCGTCCCAGATGTCTGGACGCCGTCCCAGTATTAAGAGCTGGACACTGCCCAAGCTTTTGGACGCCGTCCAGATCAACTGCTCCAGAATTTTTTTTTTAAAGGCACATTTTCGGAAGGTTAACGGGTTGGGTTGTTACAAGTGGTATCAGAGCATGGTCTAAGGGATTTAGGTGACTTGAGATAGGTGCCTAGACTTAGACTTTTGTGTGTGCTTAATTTGTTGCGGGACTTATAGGATTACGGGTCGAAATGGATTTAGTTAGTGCCTTGTTTATAGGTTGACTAACGTTTATATTAGTAATGCGGATATTATTAATATGCTATTGTGTTGTGATAATAATTCTCGCGTGTGTTGTATATCGCGTAGAATTTTGTTTGCGTTTGTTTATATCATCAAGCGAAGCGGTCGTTGTACTAACGAGTCGATACGGCGTGTATGCGTAACAAGGACTTGCAAACCTTATTACGGGTGCAAATCGTGTCTAACAAGTGATGTACGACGAGTGTTGATCAAGATGGGGCGGCGTTGTGCGTATGTTTTTATACGTTCATGGACTAATCGTTTTGCATTCTTTAGAATGACGACGCGAAACGAGATCGAGACGATTGACGAGGAATTTAACTCTAGAGTTGCGGTCGCCGTTGCGGAGCAAATGAGTGCGTTTCGAGAAGAAATGGATAGGAAGTATTCCGAATTTTGGGGTAGTAGTGAAATGGAGCGTTGTCTTAAGAGCTTCATGAGAACTAAACCTCCGATGTATGACGGGAAATCGGATCCTTTGGTTAGCACCACATGGGTTTCGGATGTTGAAGGGTGTTTTCGTACTATTGAATGCCCTCCCGAGAAAAAGACGAGACTCGCTACTAGTTTGTTGCGGGGTAGGGCAAAGGATTGGTTGGATGGTAAGATTGATCTTGTCGGTGGTGAAGCGTTTATGGCGTTATCGTGGGATGAGTTTAGGAAGGAATTCTTCGAGGAGTTCCGGACTTCAGCCTACTTGTCGGAATTGCGTAATGAGTTGCGAAATTTGCAACAGGGTTCTATGGATTTGAATACTCTCAAGATGACCCTTATGGCGAAGGCTCGTTTTTGCCCGGAGTATATGGGGAATGATTGTTTGTTGATGGAAGATTTCTATTGAACTGGTGAATGATGAGTTGAAGAACAAAATTAGCGGAGGTCAGGCAAAATCGTTTGCGGAATTATTCGCCGTGGCTAGGGGTTTCAAGTCGTATACGCGATCAAAGATTGGTGAACCTTCAAGTGAGAGAAGGGTTATTTCGTATGGTGCTCCAAGTAAGAGGACTAAGGGTCCGAGTGTGAGCACGGGTGGTACACGGACGAGTATATCAGATTCTAGTGCGTCTAGGTGTTATAATTGTGGCGTGAGGGGTCACAAGTCTTGGGAATGTTCAGTGCCAAGGGGTGATGGCATGGTGTGCTTCCATTGCCAAGAAGAAGGACATCGCAAGTCGGAGCGTCCCAAGTTAGTGGGGACAGGTGCGGCAAGGAGACGTTAAGGTACGTTTCATTTTAATAAATATGTCCTTTGATTATTTATTGTGTGCCGTTGAGTTGAGTTTATTAGATGCATTATGTTGTGCATGTTATTGATATGGGTGACGTTCCTAATGGAAGTACCCTATGGTGATGTTTTGATTAATGGGCGAAGGGCGTAAGACTTGGTGCAACCAAGCATTCCTTAGTATTAGGAATTGTTTCTACCAAGCCATATGTGTGGGCTTCGGTATTCGGATATTAAGCGCGTGTTCGCATTTGTGTTGAATTGATGAACCACGAGGTTCGACGGGTGGTTAAAACCCTTGAGATCGAGAGTTTTGGATCTCGATGTATGTTGGTAAAGGAGTCTATGTGACGCGACATTAGGTGCCTCTTTTATACCTACTAGCGTGGTGTTCAACTCCGATCGTGTTGCGGTTACATTGTACTTAGGGTACCGAAGTGAAACCCTTAGGTACATGAGTGACTAGGTGGAAATTGACAAACTAGAGCAATTGGATGATTGCGAGGGTGTGGTTTGTGTAATTGTAGTACACTTTTCGTTCAAAGTGTTTGAGGATTGATTTAAATCCTTCGTGTGCTCTCGGTTGGAGCAAGATGTGGTGATGGGTCGTGTGAACCCAATTGTTGGTAAAGTCTACCTTTGGTAGCATGGTACGGTTGTACGAGATGCGGTTATGTGATGTAGTTCCAAGTGGGGGAGTTACACTCCCGCCCGAGGAAGTTTTAGTGTGAGATTTCGGATGACGTTTTAGTAAGATCCGAAAATTGTGTTGGAACCTAGTTTGGTCGATTTGTGGTAGATTACAATTTCGGATAAATTGTACTTATGGTTTGGATTTGGATTATCACCGAGGTGGTAATGTGGTAAATCTCATTGAGAGATGACGGACGTGTTTGGTGAGCAAGGTGAAATCCTTCGGTTAAGGGAGGTGTGTCGGATTCTCTTCTAGAGAATTATTGTTTTGTACCTATGTTTGATATAGGCGGTTCTTGCTCGATTGTGTGAATGGTTAGTGGTATCCGTTTGGATTCACTATGGTGTAGCAGAGCGCGATGTTACGCTACTCGTTGTTCGAGGCCAAAAGGGCGTTGATTGATGAAGCATGACTTTCGGAGTCCGCTGACTTCATCATGGTATTGTTGATTGGTGAAGCCTGACCTTCGGAGTCCGCTGACTTCATCATGGGAGTATGCGATTGATGGAGCATGACCTTCGGGGTCCGCTGACTTCATCATGAGCGAGGTGTTATATCGGTGAAGCATGACCTTTAGGGTCCGCTGACTTCATCCGGTATTGAGATTGGTGAAGCATGACCTTTAGGGTCCGCTGACTTCATCATGGTTGTTGATTGGTGAAGCATGATCTTCGGGTCCGCTGACTTCATCATGGTTGTTAATTGGTGAAGCATGATCTTCGGATCCGCTGACTTCATCATGGTAGTGGATCGCGTGTGTTTTCGGCTAGCCTTCGTGTGGTGTGATCTATCGGTTGTTTTATACGCCGATGGTGGGGTCGTAAGGACCGTGTTGTGGGAACTATCGGTTGTTTTATACGCCGATGGTAGGGTCGCGAGGACCATGTTATATGATTTAGTGATGCGATAGCCGTGTTTCGCTCACGTGTTGTTACGGGTGTGACGATCGTTGATTTTTTACGCCTTGGGATCTAGAGTTGACATGATCGTCTTGGGCGCTATAGGTTTAAACCGTTTGTTATGATGTTACGGTAGTTGCGCATTGGTCGTATTGCGCACTACAATGGATGTTAGTGATTGGTGTTATCCGTAAGGATTCGTTTGGATCGGTCTTCATCGTTTCGGATTGTTGACTTTAGGATTGAGACTTGGTTGCTTTTAGCATTGTACTTGGTAATGGTACGCTAGAGGTTTGATATCTCGGTTCGAGATTGGTTGAGTTTTTCCCGATGTGAGGGATGGAGCATGGTCTTGGTGCTCGAAGTGTGATTTGATAAATCGCGTGCGACGATTTCGGTTGTTAAAGGTGATTCATGGGGAAGAGTTGCCTAGAAAACTTGGATTGGGGCTATGTTTGAGGACCGTTGAGTGAGGTCTGTTCGGTTACGTGTTGCAGATCACGAGGACGCGATCGTGTTTAAGTGGGGGAGAGTTGTAAGACCCTGTTTCTGTTTATGATATTGCAGTAGATCGGGACGCCGTCCAACCTTCGGGACGCCGTCCAGCAAAGAAGGACGGGACGCCGTCCAACCTTCGGGACGCCGTCCAGCAAAGAAGTACGGGACGCCGTCCAAGATTTAGGACGCCGTCCAAACTATCTGTCGAGCCAGCTGTTTTAAGTAATTAAAAAGGGGTAAAATGGTAAATTCACTTGGATGCCGGTTTGAAGCCTTCAAGGCTGGTTCCTTGGTCATTTGTGGATGATATTTCATCCTCACAAACACTCTCAACCTTATCTAGAGAGAGGGGAGGGTTTTAGAGAGAGAGAGAGGTGGATTTGGAGAAGAAGGAGTCAGATTATCGCAAAAGCTCGGGTTCTAAAGTTGTTCATCTCGCTCCTAGCCACGTTGTGGTGGTATTGGTAAGCTCAAACTCCGAATTTCATTTGTTAGATTTGATGTTCAAGTTAGGGTTTTGAGCTAGATTGTTGTGAAACCCTTTTAGATGATGAAGTAGGTTCATGGTGACTTGTTAATCTTGTCACTTGGCGGGTTTTGGGTTGGTTGACGTTTTAGCCTTGATTAGGGTTTGATCTTGAGTTTAATCACTAGGGTTAGTGATTATGGAAGTGTTGGAACACTTGTGGGTGTGTTTGGTTACCTAATTTTAAAATGGGTCGAATTAGGGTTTTGGTGTTAAAATGGGCAAGACGAGTGTTTAACACTTGTGTTCGGGTTTATTCGGTGTTTTAGGACCAATTTCACTCGTGTTAGTGATTATTGGTTAGTTTGGACGCGGTTTGTGCTTAAAAGTGCATTTGGGTCGAATTTGCACTAAGTGTCATATGGGTTGAGTTGTAAGTCAACCCTAATTGTGTTGTTGTGTTTGTGATGATGGATTAGGTACTTTCCATTGGCGCGTGGCGGTTTATTTGGAAGCATTCATCAAGACGACTAGGTGAGTGTTAATATCCTATATGCATATGTATGTGTAGTATGGGTGCGGGTCGGGAGAAGGGGTTCTCGCTTGTAGAGCTCGCTTCTCGTATAGGTGGAATTATTGGACTTGTGTATAGGTCCAATTGGCACGGTTGTGCGTTTTGGTTGACCACGTTGGCGAGGTGCACACTTTGTGTGTACGTTATCACATGGGCGTGTGATGTGGACTTATATAACTCCAATGACGAAGGGTTAATATAGTGAGTGAAATAATTATGTGTGTAGGTATATAATGTATCTATTTGTTGTAGCGTGAAATGCGTAGTGTCGAGGTGTTAAGACACCACGTTTCACGTGACGAGTGAAGCATCGAGGTGTTAAGATGCCACTCGGGGTGAAGCATCGAGGTGTTAAGATGCCACCTAGGGGTGTAGTGTCGAGGTGTTAAGACACCACTCCGTAAAATAATGAGTGAAGCATCGAGGTGTTAAGATGCCACTCGGGGTGAAGTGTCGAGGTGTTAAGGTGCCACCCTAGGGGTTAGTGGTACGAGGTGTTAAGTACCCTAACGGATGTTATGAACATCGATGACTTGTTTCGGGATGTCATTCCCTTGCGAAGATTTGGTTAACCATGGTTATTGTGTTGTAAGCGTAAGCAATTTATGTTATTCGAGATATATATATATATATATATATATATATATATATATATATATATATATATATATATATATTATCCATATAATGTTGTATTGTCGTGATGTAGCTAACCCTCCGGATGTAGCTTATTGGCATTGTTCACATCGTTGTTGGTGAACTTATATTTTGTTGATGTATCTTTAGCTCGTTGCTTAGTGATCTTACGGTATGCTTAGACTAGCTTGCCTTTATGCTTGGATGCTTCGGTATGCGGTATTTGATATTTTTGTGGCGTGTCCATTTTATACATATATATGTATGTAGTATATTATCATTCACTAAGCGTTAGCTTACCTTCTCGTTGTTTACATTTTTATAGATTGCAAGGATGCGGTGGCTCGGGTAAACGCGGGGACTAGTGGACTTGCGTAGTTGCTTTAGAAGACTTGCTTTGGGGATTTGATTAGGATTGGGTAGCGTGTCCCCAATCCCATGCTCGGTCTATGTTTTTGTATAAACTAATGGGTCGAAATAGTCACTTGTGGTATTTTGGGTCGATGTGGACCCGGTGTCATAAAACTCGATTTTATTGTGAAAAACTCTTAGTTTAAACTATTGTATTATATTGTGAAAGTGTTCTGGTTTAAAAGTGTCGGGAAGCGGGTTTTTCGCCCGCGTGTGTTTGTAAACTGATCAGAATGTTTTAGTACATCTGGACGCCGTCCCAGATGTCTGAACGCCGTCCCAGATGTCTGAACGCCGTCCCAGTATTAAGAGCTGGACGCCGTCCAAGCTTTTGGACGCCGTCCAGATCAACTGCTCCAGAAATTTTTTTTTTAAAGGCACATTTTCGGAAGGTTAACGGGTTGGGTTGTTACAAAACAGGTTATGGCCGATTTTTGTCATGAATTATTGCTAAATTAAGTAGTGTAACATGTTTAGGTAATTAAATGATCCAAACTTTGAGCCTAAACATGATTTTTGAGAATTAAAGTGGACTTTTTCAAGTCTAAAATTCATGAACTTGATTTTTGAGAGATAATGCCATTTGAAACTTGTTTAATTGCTAATAATGATTATTTTGACATGTTATTTGAGTTGAATGCTTATGAACTTGGCGAACATTTTCGTATATGCTTATTTGAAAAAGTGTAGATTTGATAAAAATATGAAAATGAGCATAAGTTTGATATAAATTGAACATGTCATTGTAATTATTTTGATTGATGATTTTGCTGACACTAATGCATATTTGGATGCACAAAAATTGTGTTTGATGTGTTTTTCAGACTGAAAGGGTGAATCTTCATCCCAAGCTCGCATTGCTCCTCCTGAGAATGCGGAACAACAGGATGTTGATAACTATTACAAACAAGATATACCTCATCAAGTTATGACATTTTCAGATATGCACGTGGAAGATTTGCATCCGAACTTGAGATTAGACAGACGTTGGATAGATTATCCAAAATACCAAAGGGGCTTGCACACTCTTCATTCTAAAGCTGTTGAAGTACCTAGGGTAATAGAATGGGAACTGTTAGAAGCTGTAGGATTGGGCGAACGGATTAGAGAATTACTTACACAGAGGTATGGTAATTCTACTTTTAACGATTGGGTACGATTATTCAACATGCGTAGACCTGTATATAAAGTATGGTGTGAAGAATTATTGTGTAGTATAGAAATAAATGATCGGGTAGCTACTTTAACCGATCGAACTTTTATTAGATTTTTGTTAGGAGGTTCGATGCGCCACATGTCTCTACTAGACATGGCTCAGGCCTTACGTATATATACGCCTGAGGAGCTAGCATCTGCCGATTGTCAAGGGTTGATATTAAATGGTAGGAAGATTGATGAAAATTTTGATACGCATGGTGTATGGAGTCAAATGACTAGCCATCACCGATTTAAAGGAGGAAATTACTCTTATCTTGATATTGATAGAGCTGAATTAAGAGTAATCCATAGGTTTCTAGCGAACTCGATTACACAGCGAGGTAAAAATAAGGAAAAGATAAATGAGCAAGATTTATTTTACCACATGTGTATTCGAGACCCACAAAGCGCTGTAAGTATTCCTTATTGTGTGGGTTATTATTTATCGGCTATGATTAGGGGGATGAGACCGCACAGTATAATAGGAGGTGGTATATTTATTACATTAATTTCTGAGTATCTCGATGTGGATATAAGTCGGGGGGGATTATTAATCGAAGAACCAGAACCCCACGATACAATTGGTTTAAATGTATATCATGGTGCTAAGGTTTTGAAGAGGCGAAATAACGCCACGGTACAATATAATGGAAGACATCCACAGGTTGAAAGAAATCAACAGCCAGGTAATGTGGGAGGGGGAAATGAAATGACATAAATGCAAAGGTTTATAGCTTCACAAGAGTATGAAAATGCTAGACATCGAGCATTTGAAGATTGGCAAGTTCATCAAAACCACATCATAGCTCATTGCCAACATGTAGGTAGAAACTATATTCCTACTCCAAAGCCCGTATTTCCTCCCTGGTCTATAGAGATCCAACCACCGTATCCTACTTATAACCCAGCTGAAGCATTCTATAACACATACGGTTATGCATGGAACCCCTACTGGTATCAGTATCAACCCTAGTTTATTTAGTTTTATTTATTTTATTTTTGAAATATTACTACATTTAGCACTTATGTTGATATTGTAATAGTTTTTATAATTTTCTAACTTTTATTATTAGATTTTAATAATTTTTGAATGTGGGGTAATATACCAAACTTCAAAAATATGAATATATGTTTGCAGTTTATCTTATATACACAACAGGGTAAAACAATGCATTTTCAAAGACTGGCATTAAGTTCAGCAAAAGCAACTAATTTTGACGACAAGATGCAAAATATATGTGATGTAACAACAAACGGAATGAACAAATGATGTGCACCATTTATCATTCAACAAATAAACGCCAATATGTTTGGAAACTTTGGTAAAATTTAATCATTTTTCTACGCTAAACACCCTCAATAATTTAAATTGTTACCGATTTCTTGCAAATGAGGGCAATGCAAGATCTTAAGTGTGGGAAGGGGTTAAATTCTTTCGGATTTTTAAAATTTTTTAACTTAAACACTTGGTTACCATTAAAAATACTAGTAACACAGTAGTTGTATTAGAATCTAGTGCTCTCTGATAATAAAGAACAGCCCTAGTCTTATATACTGACTACCCAATTCTAGTAAAATTTTTCAAAATTTTCAACTAAATGAATTTAAAATCATGTTTATACATATTTATGAACGATGAAAACTAGGTGTTAATACCGAAATTGTCGTTACCTCGGAAAGGACATAAATTGAGAAACAACCCAAAATGTTAGAATTCATTTAAGAATGGAATAGAGGAAAATAAAAAGGCAAAGAAAAGAAAATAAAAGCCAAGTGTGGGAATATTTACCAAATTATTTTAAACATATGTCACATATTTTTGTACAAATAACTGAAGATACTTTTGTTTTAGACAATTTCTAAAAAGTTTTACCCGATTTTCTGTAAGAAAGATGGATCTACACGATGAATCAATTCCATCATTAAAAGGAAGTAAAGTCTTCCGAAAAAGAAACGCGCTTCTTGATTTAGGTCATGAAGTTGTCGTCTAGACCAGCTGTAGGTTGACGAAAAATCTAGAAAAGTCATCTCTAAAATCAGCAGGAAATCCACGGACCTCAGCATCAAACAGGGTCGCCAAGTGGTCAGATTTATCGTAACCATGAGAAGGATTTATCTCGTAAAATAGGGAGGACGCCGTGTAAATTAGCTGGATAAGACTAATGAATCAGATCCCCAGAAAGGATAATCTCCTTAAAGATCAAAAATCAGCTTTTAAGACTGATATTACTCAATCCTAGAGATTGACCTTAAAGATTGAGAATTACAAACTCATGGAATTCGATGATATCTAAACTCGAGCTTGAACGAGAAAATATTTTGATCAAAATTAAAACCGATTTGTTTTCTGAAAACCTATTTTCAATGCGTGCATTACCATTGGACGTAAAATCCTAGGAATTCACCTGGAATTCATTAGGTCACCTGAACCAAATCGGGTGTCAACCTTAAGAACGGTGGTTGCATAGCATGGTCAAGGACAGGACCTTGTGCCAGACCAAAAAATTATAAGGGTGAGCTTTACTATTGCTCCTACCAAGGATAGTAATTGCATCCGACACGTTATAGACCATAATTAAAAGCATGTCAGGGGATTGCCTTAACAGTTGCTTGTTCAACGCTTTCCTTTACAACCGGACGGTAGTTTATCTAAAGGTAATATACGGAGCAAGTATACTGGACGTGTTGCTTTCCTAATACAAGGTTAGCAAGTGGGTGACACAAAACCACAAGTTTTGAGCTAAAATTTTCAAATATGAAACCCACCAAACCCACAAAAAGAATTTGCAAACACCGGTGAAGGGTTATTCCGGAAAACTTAACTAGGGTAAAAGCTAGAATGAATTTTCAAAAGATCAAATGTTTTCATAAAGATCCAATTTTCTTAATGGATCTAAATTTTATAGTCATGTGGGACTGTAAACCACATCGTTACTACCATTGTTTATACCGCCGTATAGAAATCACTGATGTACAAAGTGTGAAGAATAAAGAAGTGATTCTAGTATATTTCAAGACTATATTGCTTGAGGACAAGCAACGCTCAAGTGTGGGAATATTTGATAATGCTAAAAACGAACATATATTTCATAGCATTATTCCTCAAGAAAGACAAGCTTTTAGTTGAAGTTGTCCTATTTACAAGTAATATTCGTTTAAATAATAAAAGGTGAAGACAAAAGACAGATTCGACGAATTGAAGACGCAAACGACCAAAAAGCTCAAAAGTACAAAATACAATCAAAGTGGTTCCAATTATTGATAAGAAACGTCTCGAAATTACAAGAGTACAAGATTCAAAACACAAAGTACAAGATATTAAATTGTACGCAAGGACGTTCGAAAATCCGGAACCGGGACATGAGTCAACTCTCAACGCTCGATGCAACGGACTAAAAATTACAAGTTAACTATGTATATAAATATAATATAATATATAATTAATTATATAAATTATATATATATATATTATATTTATATAATAAAACGTCGGCAAACAAAGATCCAAAAGGTGTGAGCTGGATCCGATATCTCCGCGACTCGCGGAGTTCTAAGAGCAAATGGGCCGCGACTCGCGGAGCCCCAAATTCCAAATCTGCCTATAAAAGGAAACGCATTTTGATCATTTTAAATATCATATATCCTTTAATCTCTCTATCTAAACGTATATATATGTATATATATATATATATATATATATATATATATATATATATATATATATTTTAATTTTAATTTTAATTTCTAATAATAAGGGTATGTTAGCGAATGTTGTAAGGGTGTAAGTCAAAATTCTGTCCGTGTAACGCTACGCTATTTTTAATCATTGTAAGTTATGTTCAACCTTTTTAATTTAATGTCTCGTAGCTAAGTTATTATTATGCTTATTTAATCCGAAGTAATCATGATGTTGGGCTAAAAATATTAAAATTGGGTAATTGGGCTTTGTACCATAATTGGGGTTTGGACAAAAGAACGACACTTGTGGAAATTAGACTATGGGCTATTAATGGGCTTTATATTTGTTTAACTAAATGATAGTTTGTTAATTTTAATATAAAGATTTACAATTGGACGTACCTATAAATAACCATATACACTCGATCGGACACGATGGGCGGGATATTTATATGTACGAATAATCGTTCATTTAACCGGACACGGGAATGGATTAATAGTCTATGAAATTATTAAAACAGGGGTGAAATTATGTACAAGGACACTTGGCATAATTGATAACAAAGTATTAAAATCTTGGGTTACACACAGTCGATATCCTGGTGTAATTATTAAACAAAGTATTAAAACCTTATTACAGTTTAAGTCCCCAATTAGTTGGAATATTTGACTTCGGGTATAAGGATAATTTGACGAGGATACTCGCACTTTATATTTATGACTGATGGACTGTTATGGACAAAAACCAGACGGATATATTAAATAATCCAGGACAAAGGACAATTAACCCATGGGCATAAAACTAAAATCAACACGTCAAACATCATGATTACGGAAGTTTAAATAAGCATAATTATTTTATTTCATATTTAATTTCCTTTATTTTATATTTAATTGCACTTCTAATTATCGTACTTTTATTTATTGTTATTGTATTTAATTGCACTTTTAATTATCGTACTTTTTAATTATCGCAATTTTATTTTATCGCACTTTTATTTATCGCAATTTCATTATCGTTATTTACTTTACGCTTTAAATTAAGTTATATTTATTTTTAATATTTTACATTAGGTTTTAACTGCGACTAAAGTTTTAAAAATCGACAAACCGGTCATTAAACGGTAAAAACCCCCCTTTATAATAATAATATTACTTATTTATATATTTGTATTTTTATAAATTAAAACTAATATAGCGTTAGGCTTTGTTTAAAGATTTTCCCTGTGGAACGAACCGGACTTACTAAAAACTACACTACTGTACGATTAGGTACACTGCCTATATGTGTTGTAGCAAGGTTTAAGTATATCAATTCTATAAATAAATAAATATCTTGTGTAAAATTGTATCGTATTTAATAGTATTTAGTTGTAAAAATAAAGCTATTTCATATACACCTCTGCGCACATAAAACCTATACAAATATGTACATATATATCAAAGTATGATCAAAATATAATTACAACCATTTTTAATACGTTTTACTATTTTAAGTTTATTAAGTCAGCTATCCTTGTTAGTAACCTACAACTAGTTGTCCATAATTAGATGTACAGAAATAAATCGATATATATATTATCTTGAATCAATCCATGACCCAGTTTATACATGTCTCAGGCTAGATCACAACTCAAACTATATATATTTTTGGAATCAACCTCAACCCTGTATAGCTAACTCCAACATTACTGCATATAGAGTGTCTATGGTTGTTCCAAATAATATATATAGATGGGTCGATATGATATGTCAAAACATTTGCATACGTGTCTATGGTATCCCAAGATTACATAATATATTAGAATACATGTATAATACAATATAAGTTAGCTAGGATATGATTAATATAGATTTGTTACCAATTTTCACGTAGCTACAACAAGCAAAAATAACCAATCTTGTTTTACCCATAACTTATTCGTTTTAAATCCGTTTTGAGTGAATCCAATTGCTATGGTTTCATATTGAAATCTAATTTAAGAATACAAACATAAAAAGTATAGGTTTATAGTTGGAAATTTAAGTTACATGTCAATTACTAAAGAGGTAGTCATTTCCGTCAAAAGAACGACATCTTGATGACCATTTTGAAAAACATACTTTCACTTTGAGTTTAACCAAGATTTTTGGATATAGTTTCATGTTCATATAAAAAATCATTTTACCAGAAGAACAACTTTTAAATCAAAGTTTATCATAGTTTTTAGTTATCCAAACCAAAACAGCCCCCGGTTTCACTACGACGAAATATATCCGATTTTATGGTGTTCATCGTGTTTCCAGGTTTTAAATCATTAAGTTAGCATATCATATAGATATAGAACATGTGTTTAGTTGATTTTAAAAGTCAAGTTAGAAGGATTAACTTTTGTTTGCGAACAAGTTTAGAATTAACTAAACTATGTTCTAGTGATTTCAAGTTTAAACCTTCGAATAAGGTAGTTTTATATATATGAATCGAATGATGTTATGAACATCATTACTACCTCAGGTTTTGTGGATAAACCTACTGGAAATGAGAAAAATAGATCTAGCTTCAAAGGATCCTTGGATGGCTTGAAAGTTCTTGAAGCAGAATCATGACACGAAAACAAGTTCAAGTAAGATTTCCACTCGAAATAAGATTGTTATAGTTATAGAAATTGAATCAAAGTTTGAATATGAGTATTACCTTGTATTAGAAAGATATCTTACTATAAATAAGAAAGATTTCTTGAAGTTGGATGATCACTTTACAAGATTAGAAGTAAGCTAGCAAACTTGGAAGTATTCTTGATTTTATGAAACTAGAACTTATAGAATTTATGAAGAACACTTAGAACTTGAAGATAGAACTTGAGAGAGATCACTTAGATGAAGAAAATTGAAGAATGAAAGTGTTTGTAGGTGTTTTTGGTCGTTGGTATATGGATTAGATATAAAGGATGTGTAATTTTATTTTCATGTAAATAAGTCATGAATGATTACTCATATTTTTGTAATTTTATGAGATATTTCATGCTAGTTGCCAAATAATGGTTCCCACATGTGTTAGGTGACTCACATGGGCTACTAAGAGCTGATAATTGGAGTGTATATACCAATGGTACATACATCTAAAAGCTGTGTATTGTACGAGTACGAATACAGGTGCATACGAGTAGAATTGTTGATGAAACTGAACGAGGATGTAATTGTAAGAATTTTTGTTAAGTAGAAGTATTTTGATAAGTGTCTTGAAGTATTTCAAAATTGTAAGAATACATATCAAACCACAACATGTATATACATTCTAATGGAGTCGTTAAGTCTTCGTTAGTCATTACATGTAAGTGTTGTTTTGAAACCTTTAAGTTAACGATCTCAATTAATGTTGTTAACCCAATGTTTATTATATCAAATGAGATGTTAAATTATTATATTATCATGATATTATGATGTATGAATATCTCTTAATATGATACATACATTAAAATATCGTTACAACGATAATCGTTACATATAAGTCTCGTTTCGTAATTCTTGAGTTAGTAGTCTTGTTTTTACATATGTAGTTCATTGTTAACACACTTAATGATATATTTAAATATCATTTTATCATGTTAAATATAGTGTATCAATATCTTAATATGATACATATGTATTTAGTAGACGTTATCATAACGATAATCGTTATATATATCATTTCGAGTTTCTTAACTTAGTAATCTCATTTCTTATGTATATCACACATTGTTAATATACTTAGTGAGATACTTACTCATCATAATATTATGCCAACCATATATATATGTCTATATATACCACAACATGTAGTTTTTACAATTTTGTAACGTTCGTGAATCGCCGGTCAACTTGGGTGATCAATTGTCTATATGAAACTTATTTCATTTAATCAAGTCTTAACAAGTTTGATTGCTTAACACGTTGGAAATATTTAGTCATGTAAATATCAATCTCAATTAATATATATAAACATGGAAAAGTTCGAGTCACTACAGTACCTACCCGTTAAATAAATTTCGTCCCAAAATTTTAAGCAGTTGGAGGTGTTGATGTATCTTCTGGAAATAAGTGCGGGTATTTCTTCTTCATCTGATCTTCTCGTTCCCAGGTAAACTCGGGTCCTCTACGAGCATTCCATCGAACCTTAACAATTGGTATCTTGTTTTGTTTAAGTCTTTTAACCTCACGATCCATTATTTCGACGGGTTCTTCGATGAATTGAAGTTTTTCGTTGATTTGGATTTCGTCTAATGGAATAGTGAGATCTTCTTTAGCAAAACATTTCTTCAAATTCGAGACGTGGAAAGTGTTATGTACAGTCGCGAGTTGTTGAGGTAACTCAAGTCGGTAAGCTACTGGTCCGACACGATCAATAATCTTGAATGGTCCAATATACCTTGGATTTAATTTCCCTCGTTTACCAAATCGAACAACGCCTTTCCAAGGTGCAACCTTAAGCATGACCATCTCTCCAATTTCAAATTCTATATCTTTTCTTTTAATGTCGGCGTAGCTCTTTTGTCGACTTTGGGCGGTTTTCAATCGTTGTTGAATTTGGATGATTTTCTCAGTAGTTTCTTGTATTATCTCCAGACCCGTAATCTGTCTATCCCCCACTTCATTCCAACAAATCGAAGACCTGCACTTTCTACCATAAAGTGCCTCAAACGGCGCCATCTCAATACTAGAATGATAATTGTTGTTGTAGGAAAATTCTGCTAACGGTAGGTGTCGATCCTAACGGTTTCCGAAATCAATAACACATGCTCGTAGCATGTCTTCAAGCATTTGTATCGTCCTTTTGCTCTGCCCATCAGTTTGTAAATGATAGGCAGTACTCATGTCTAGACGAGTCCCCAATGCTTGTTGCAACATCTGCCAGAACCTTGAAACAAATCTACCATCCCTATCAGAGATAATAGAGACGGGTATTCCATGTTTGGAGACAACCTCCTTCAAATACAATCGCGCCAACTTCTCCATTTTGTCATCTTCTCTCATTGGCAGGAAGTGTGCTGACTTAGTGAGACGATCAACTATTACCCAAATAGTATCATAACCACTTGCAGTCCTTGGCAATTTAGTAATGAAATCCATGATAATGTTTTCCCATTTCCATTCCGGGATTTCAGGTTGTTGTAGTAGACCTGATGGTTTCTGATGTTCAGCTTTGACCTTAGAACACGTCAAACATTCTCCTACATATTTAGCAATATCGGCTTTCATACCCGGCCACCAAAAGTGTTTCTTGAGATCTTTATACATCTTCCCCGCTCCGGGATGTATTGAATATCTGGTTTTATGTGCTTCTTTAAGTACCATTTCTCTCACATCTCCAAACCTTGGTACCCAAATTCTATCAGCCCTATATCGGGTTCTGTCTTCCCGAATATTAAGATGTTTCTCTGATCCTTTGGGTATCTCATTATTCAACTTTCCTTCTTTTACAACCCCCTGTTGCGCCTCCTTTATTTGAGTAGTAAGGTTAGTACGAATAATTATATTCATAGCTTTTACCCGTATAGGTTCTCTGTCCTTTCTACTCAAAGCGTTGGCTACCACATTTGCCTTCCTCGGGTGGTAACGAATCTCAAAGTCGTAATCATTCAACAATTCAATCCACCTACGCTGCCTCATATTCAGTTGTTTCTGATTAAATATGTGTTGAAGACTTTTGTGGTCGGTATATATAATACTTTTGACCCCATATAAGTAGTGCCTCCAAGTCTTTAATGCAAAAACAACCGCGCCTAATTCCAAATCATGCGTCGTATAATTCTGTTCGTGAATCTTCAATTGTCTAGACGCATAAGCAATTACTTTCGTTCGTTGCATTAATACATAACCGAGACCTTGCTTTGAGGCGTCACAATATATCACAAAATCATCATTCCCTTCAGGTAATGACAATATAGGTGCCGTAGTTAACTTTTCTTTAACAATTGAAACGCTTTCTCTTGTTCATCTTTCCATTCAAATTTCTTCCCTTTATGCGTCAATGCAGTCAAGGGTTTTGCTATTCTGGAAAAGTCTTGGATGAACCTTCTGTAGTAACCAGCTAGTCCTAAAAATTAGCGTATGTGTTTCAGAGATTTCGGGGTTTCCCACTTTTCAACGGTTTCGATCTTTGTCGGGTCCACCTGGATACCTTCTTTGTTCACTATGTGACCAAGGAATTGAACTTCTTCCAACCAAAATGCACACTTTGAAAACTTAGCGTACAGTTTTTCTTTCCTCAATACTTCTAGCACTTTTCTTAAATGTTCTTCGTGCTCTTGATCATTCTTGAGTAAATAAGTATGTCATCGATGAAAACAATGACAAACTTGTCAAGATATGGCCCACACACACAGTTCATAAGGTCCATGAATACAGCTGGTGCGTTAGTCAATCCAAACGGCATAACCATAAACTCGTAATGACCATAACGCGTCCTAAAAGCAGTTTTTGGAATATCATCCTCCTTTACTCACATTTGATGATATCCAGAACGTAAATCGATTTTCGAATAAATCGACGAGCCTTGTAGTTGATCAAATAAGTCATCAATTCTCAGCAGTGGATAACGGTTTTTGATGGTAAGTTTATTCAACTCTCTGTAGTCAATACACAACATAAATGTACCATCCTTCTTCTTGACAAACAAAACAGGAGCTCCCCATGGTGATGTGCTTGGTTAAATGAAACCACGTTCTAATAGTTCTTGCAGTTGGCTTTGCAGTTCTTTCATCTCGCTGGGTGCGAGTCTGTAAGGAGCACGAGCTATTGGTGCAGCTCCCGGTACAAGATCTATTTGAAATTCAACAGATCGATGTGGAGGTAGTCCCGGTAATTCTTTCAGAAATACATCGGGAAATTCTTTTGCGACGGGAACATCATTGATGCTCTTTTCTTCAGTTTGTACTTTCTTGACGTGTGCTAGAACAGCATAGCAACCTTTTCTTATTAGTTTTTGTGCCTTCAAATTACTAATAAGATGTAGCTTCGTGTTGCCCTTTTCTCCGTACACCATTAAGGGTTCTCCTTCTTCTCGTACAATGCGAATTGCATTTTTGTAACATACGATCTCTGCTTTCATCTCCTTCAGCCAGTCCTTGCCAACTATTACATCAAAACTCCCTAACTCTACTGGTATCAAATTAATCTTAAATATTTCGCTACCCAGTTTAATTTCTCGATTCTGGCATATATAATCTGCTGAAATTAATTTACCGTTTGCTAATTCGAGTAAAAATTTACTATCCAACGGCGTCAATGGACAAGTTAATGTAGCACAAAAATCTCTACTCATATAGCTTCTATCCGCACCCGAATCAAATAAAACGTAAGCAGATTTATTGTCAATAAGAAACGTACCCGTAACAAGCTCCGGGCCTTCCTGTGCCTCTGCTGCATTAATATTGAAAACTCTTCCGCGGTCTTGTCCATTCGTGTTCTCCTGGTTTGGGCAATTTCTAATAATGTGGCCCGGTTTTCCACATTTATAACAAATTACATTGGCATAACTTGCTCCGACACTACTTGCTCCGCCATTACTCGTTCCGACACTATTTGTTCATTTCATTCTGTTAACACCTGGTCCGTAGACCTCACACTTTGCCGCACTATGACCATTTCTTTTACACTTGTTGCAAAATTTGGTGCAGAACCCCCAGTGATACTTTTCACACCTTTGGCATAGCTGCTTCTAATTGTTGTTGTTGTTGTTGTTGTTGGGATGATTGTTGTAGTTGTTGTTGTTGTGCCGTTTGTTGTAGTTGTGATTGATATTGCGATTGTTGGGATAGTTGTTGTTGTTTTGGTGACTCTTATCACCGTTTTTCTCCCACTTTCTTTTGACTAGCTTCACATTGTCCTCTTCGGCCGCCTGTTCTTTAATTCTTCCCTCAATCTGGTTTACTAGTTTGTGAGCCATTCTACATGCCTTTTGTATGGAGGCAGGTTCGTGTGAACTTATATCTTCTTGGATTCTCTCCGGTAACCCTTTAACAAACGCGTCGATCTTCTCTTCCTCATCCTCGAATGCTCTCGGACACAATAAGCACAATTCTGTGAATCGTCTTTCGTACGAAGTAATATCGAATCCCTGTGTTCGTAACCCTCTAAGTTCTGACTTGATCTTATTGACCTCAGTTCTGGGACGGTACTTCTCGTTCATCAAGTGCTTGAATGCCGACCACGGTAGCGCGTAAGCAACATCTTGTCCCACTTGCTCTAGATAGGTATTCCACCATGTTAACGCAATACCTGTGAAGGTATGCGTAGCGTACTTCACTTTGTCTCCTTCAGCACACTTACTTATGGCAAACACCGATTCAACTTTCTCGGTCCTCCGTTTCAATCCGATTGGTCCTTTGGTCCCATCAAATTCTGAAGGTTTGCAGGCAGTGAATTCCTTGTAGGAGCATCCTACACGATTTCTTGCGCCGTTAGCTGTATTGCTAGATTCAGAGTTATTGTTGGTATGTAGCGCGGCCTGTACTGCGGCTATGTTTGAAGCAAGAAAGGCACGAAATTCCTCTTCGCTCATATTCAAGGTGTGTCGAGAAGTCGGTGCCATTTCCTTCAAAATAGTCAAATGAAACAATTTAATCATACAGAATATTAAGAGTAGTCAATAGTATCTCGTAGCATAATATGAACTCATTTATAAAAGCTTTTTCTTCATATTAGCATTTTATAAGTTTAAATTCGGGTACTACCTACCCGTTAAGTTCATACTTAGTAGTTAATATACAATTCAACTACTACAATTCCATATGAAAAACTGATTATAATAATATATCACATACAAATATTCTTCAAACTTACAACTTCGCTATATTACATATAACATGAAATATAGTACACTATGATACAGGACAGTTTTGAAGATAAATCTAGTTAATACGCAAGTTGTTCAGCAAAGGAAATAAAGACACTTAATTTATAAGTCCAGAAACAAGTAATGCATTCTGGTTTTACTAAGACGACTTCCCATCCTTGGTCTTGTGGAAAATAACCGTTATGCCCATTGGCTAGGCAGCTTGTTGTAATGTCGTCAAAAGGACGAGGGTTTCGTAATGTCCAACAGCCCCGTAATAATCTAAAAACCTTGTTTCTCACCCCAACTACTGAATCCGTCACTTGTGGTAAAGTTTTATTTAAAAGCTGCAATCCGATGTTCTTTTTCTCACTTTGGTAAGAAGCGAGCATCACTAACCCTTAAGCATAACATGCTTCTTTATGTTGCATGTTAGAAGCTCTTTCTAATTCACGAAATCCTATGTTGGGATATGTTGAGTCAAAATAGGTTCTTAACCCGTAGCGTAAAATTGCATTTGGGTTCCCCGCATTTAACGCTTTAAAGAAAACACGGCGTAACTTAAAGTCTCCCCAATGTGATATACCCCACCTATCAAAGGAAAGCCTTTTATAAACTAAGGCATTTCTGGAAAGTCTTTCAAATGTTTGACAAGTTAATTTCGCCATAACTAAATGTGCTGATGAATTCTGACCGACTCTAGACAAGATTTCCTCAATCATATCCTCTGGTAGGTCTTCTAAAATATTCGGTTGTCTACCCTTAACATCCATTTTGTTTTTATACTATAAAATAGACAAGGATTAGATTCATAATAACAAACAATACAAGCAATTTTTACATAGAACATAAAAGTACAAGCACACTACAATACATTTCTTACACAACATGCTCACACCCCTCTAATCTGAATCACTGGTTTCTTTTTCTTCGGACTTGGTTCTTTTTCCTAATCTTCTAGGGATATATGATGTTCCTCTAATACGAGTTGTCGTTTTCCACATTGGTTTAGAAAAATCTGGTGGTTTAGAGGTTCCCGGGTTATTGTCACGATATTGAAAATACGGGTGTTGACGGTACATATAAAGTTCATCGGGGGTCGAAATCAGATTTCTCTATTTTGATGCCTTTTCCCTTATTATTTTCTTTTGCCTCATTAAATTGGGTCGGGGTAATTTCTATAACATCATCGGAATCCTCATCAGGATCCGATTCATCGGAAAATTGGTAATTTTCCCAATATTTTGCTTCCTTAGCGGAAACACCATTGACCATTATTAACTTTAGTCCATTGGTTGAGGATTTTCTTTTATTTGACCGATTTTCTGTGGTTCCTACTATTCCCCCCTCCGGAACCTCTTCTTCTTCCGGTTCCTCTTCTTCCGGTTCCTCTTCTTCCGGTTCCATTTCCTCTTCTTCCGGTTCTTCGGGAACTTGTGAATCTTGCCAATATATATTCGACTCTTCGTTATTATTAGGTGAGTCAATGGGATTTGAGCTAGAGGTAGACATCTATCACACAATATCAAACATGTTAAGAGATTAATATATCACATAATATTTACATGTTAATAATATATAGTTTCCAACAAAAATGTTAAGCAATCATTTTTAAAGAAAAACACGGTCGAAGTCCAGACTCACTAATGCATCCTAACAAACTCGATAAGACACACTAATGCAAATTTTTTGGTTCTCTAAGACCAACGCTCGGATACCAACTGAAATGTCCCGTTCATATTGATTATAAACGTTCCATATTAATTGATTTCGTTGCGAGGTTTTGACCTCTATATGAGACGTTTTTCAAAGACGGCATTCATTTTTAAAACAATCATAACCTTTATTTTATCAATAAAAGTTTTAAAAACATTACGTAGATTATCAAATAATGATAATTTAAAATATATTGTTTACACACGACCATTACATAATGGTTTACAATAGAAATATATTACATCGACATATGTTTCTTGAATGCAGTTTTTACACAATATCATACAATCATGGACTCCAAATCTTGTCCTTATTTTAGTATGCAACAACGGAAGCTCTTAGTATTCACCTGAGAATAAACATGCTTTAAGCGTCAACAAAAATGTTGGTAAGTTATCGGTTTAACCTATATATATCAAATCGTAACAATAGACCACAAGATTTCATATTTCAATACACATCCCATACATAGAGATAAAAATCATTCATATGGTGAACACCTGGTAACCGACATTAACAAGATGCATATATAAGAGTATCACCATCATTCCGGGACACCCTTAGGATATGATATAAATTTCGAAGTACTAAAGCATCCGGTACTTTGGATGGGGTTTGTTAGGCCCAATAGATCTATCTTTAGGATTCGTGTCAATTAGGGTGTCTGTTCCCTAATTCTTAGATTACCAGACTTAATAAAAAGGGGCATATTTGATTTCGATAATTCAACCATAGAATGTAGTTTCACGTACTTGTGTCTATTTTATAAATCATTTATAAAACCTGCATTATTCTCATCCCAAAAATATTAGATTTTAAAAGTGGGACTATAACTCACTTTCACAGATATTTCCTTCCTCGGAAATAAGACTTGGCCACAAATCGATTCACGAACCTATACAAATATGTACATATATATCAAAGTATGATCAAAATATAATTATAACCATTTTTAATACGTTTTACTGTTTTAAGTTTATTAAGTCAGCCGTCCTTGTTAGTAACCTACAACTAGTTGCCCATAATTAGATGTACAGAAATAAATCGATATATATTATCTTGAATCAATCCACGACCCAGTGTATACACGTCTCAGGCTAGATCACAACTCAAATTATATATATTTTTGGAATCAACCTCATCCCTGTATAGCTAACTCCAACATTACTGCATATAGAGTGTCTATGGTTGTTCCAAATAATATATATATATATATATATGGGTCGATATGATATGTCAAAATATTTGAATACGTGTCTATGGTATCCTAAGATTACATAATATATTAGAATACATGTATAATACAATATAAGTTAGCTAGGATATGATTAATATAGATTTGTTACCAATTTTCACGTAGCTACAACAAGCAAAAATAACCAATCTTGTTTTACCCATAACTTCTTCGTTTTAAATCCGTTTTGAGTGAATCCAATTGCTATGGTTTCATATTGAACTCTAATTTAAGAATAAAAACAGAAAAAGTATAGGTTTATAGTCGTAAATTTAAGTTACATGTCAATTACTAAAGAGGTAGTCATTTCCGTCGAAAGAACGACATCTTGATGACCATTTTGAAAAACATACTTTCACTTTGAGTTTAACCAAGATTTTTGGATATAGTTTCATGTTCATATGAAAAATCATTTTCCCATAAGAACAACTTTTAAATCAAAGTTTATCATAGTTTTTAATTATCCAAACCAAAACAGCCCCCGGTTTCACTACGACGGCGTATATCCAATTTTATGGTGTTCATCGTGTTTCCAGGTTTTAAATCATTAAGTTAGTATATCATATAGATATAGAACATGTATTTAGTTGATTTTAAAAGTCAAGTTAGAAGGATTAACTTTTGTTTACGAACAAGTTTAGAATTAACTAAACTATGTTCTAGTGATTTCAAGTTTAAACCTTCGAATAAGGTAGTTTTATATATATGAATCGAATGATGTTATGAACATAATTACTACCTCAGGTTTTGTGGATAAACCTACTGGAAATGAGAAAAATAGATCTAGCTTCAAAGAATTCTTGGATGGCTTGAAAGTTCTTGAAGCAGAATCATGACACGAAAACAAGTTCAAGTAAGACTTCCACTCGAAATAAGATTGTTATAGTTATAGAAATTGAATCAAAGTTTGAATATGAGTATTACCTTGTATTATAAAGATATATTACTGTAAATAAGAAAGATTTCTTGAAGTTGGATGATCAATTTACAAGATTAGAAGTTAGCTAGCAAACTTGGAAGTATTCTTGATTTTATGAAACTAGAACTTATAGAATTTATGAAGAACACTTAGAACTTGAAGATAGAACTTGAAAGAGATCACTTAGATGAAGAAAATTGAAGAATAAAAGTGTTTATAGGTGTTTTTGGTCGTTGGTATATGGATTAGATATAAAGGATGTGTAATTTTGTTTTCATGTAAATAAGTCATGAATGATTACTTATATTTTTGTAATTTTATGAGATATTTCATGCTAGTTGCCAAATGATGGTTCCCACATGTGTTAGGAAACTCACATGGGCTGCTAAGAGCTGATCATTAGAGTGTATATACCAATAGTACATTGATGTTAAAGCGAAGGGGTATAAAATACTATTAATTTTTACAAGGAAATACTATTAAATACGATGCAATTTTACACAAGTGATTTATTTATTTATAGAGTGGATATACCTAAACCTTGCTACAACACTTATAGGCAGTGTACCTAATCGTAAAGTAGTGTACATTTTAGTAAGTCCGGTTCGTTCCACAGGGATCTTTTAAACAAGCTTAACGCTATATTTTTTAAAAACTATATTTGTAAAAATACAAAATTATATAAGTAATATTATTATTATTATAAAAAGGGGGTTTTTACCGTTTAATGACCGGTTTGTCGATTTTAAAACTTTAGTCGCAGTTAAAACCTAATATAAAATATTAAAAATAAATATAAATTAATTTAAAGCGTAAAGTAAATAACGATTGCGATAAATAAAAGTGCGATAAAATAAAATTGCGATAATTAAAGAGTACGATAATTAAAAATGCAATTAAATAAAATGACAATAAATAAAAGTGCGATAATTAAAAGTGCAATTAAATAAAGGAATTATGCTTATTTAGACTTCCATAATCATGATGTTCGACGTGTTGATTTTAGTTTTATTATCATGGGTTAATTGTCCTTTGTCCTGGATTATTCGATATGTCCATACGGATTTGTCCATAATAGTCCATCAGTCATAATCATAAAGTGCGAAAGTCTTCGTCAAATTATTCTTATTCCCGAAGTCAAATATTCCAACTAATTGGGGATTCGAATTGTAACAAGGTCTTAATACTATGTTTAATGAATACACCAGGTTATCGACTGCGTGTAGTCCAAGGTTTTACTACTTTGTTAACAATTACACCAATTACCCTTGAATGTAATCCACCCCTGTTTCAACAAGTCTATTAACTATTAATCCAGTTTCGTGTCCGGTTAAATGAACAATTATTGGTATTTATAGATATCCCGCCCACCGTACCTAGTCAAGCGTATGTGGTTATATATTAATACGTCAAATTATAAGTCTATATATTAATTTAACGAGGTATCATTTAGTTAATATAAAACCCATTAATAGCCCATAGTCTAATTTCTACAAGTGTCGTTCTTTTATTCAAACCCCAATTATGGTCCAAAACCCAATTACCCAATTTTAATATTTAACCCAACATCACGATTACTTCGTCATTAAATAAGCATAATAATAACGTGACATTAATTTAAAAAGGTTAAACATAACTTACAATGACTAATAATAGCGTAGCGTTACACGGACAGAATTTCGACTTACACCCTTACAACATTCGCTAACATACCCTTATTATTGGAATTTAAAATTAAAATTAAAATTATAATATATATATATATATATATATATATATATATATATATATATATATATATATATATATATATATATATATATATATATATATATATATATATACGTATGAGTAAGAAGAAGGAAAAAGATACATAAAACTGATCACCAAACTGCGAAATTTATAGGATGTGGCTAGCCACCTACTGCCATGCGATCGCATGGAATTAGTTCTTCCAGGCCATGCGATCGCATGGCCCTTTTTTCCAGATCACAAGAGCTTGTTTCCTAGCTTGCCGACGTTTATAATATATAATATAATATATATATATTAATTTTAAGAATTAATTATATATTATATTATATTCATGTGCATAGTTGACTTGTAATTTTAGGTCCGTTGCATCGAGCGTTGAGAGTTGACTTTGGTCCCGGTTCCGGATTTTCGAACGTCCTTGCGTATAATTTAATATCTTGTACTTTGCATTTCGCGTCTTGTACTCTTGTAATTTTGAGCCGTTTCTTATCAATAATTGGAACCACTTTGATTATATTTTGTATTTTTGAGCTTTTTGGTCGTTTGCGTCTTCAATTCGTCGAATCTGTCTTTTGTCTTCACCTTTTATTATTTAAACGAATATCACTTGTAAATAGAACAATTGCAACTAAAAGCTTGTCTTTCTTAAGGGATAATGCTATGAAATATATGTTCGTTTTTAGCATTATCAAATATTCTCACACTTGAGCGTTGCTTGTCCTCAAGCAATATAGTCTTGAAATAAAAATACTAGAATCACTTCTTTATTCTTCACACTTTGTACATCAGTGATTTCTATACGGCGGTATAAACAATGGTAGTAACGATGTGCTTTACAGTCCCACATGACTATAAAATTTAGATCCCTTAAGGAAATTGGATCTTTATGAAAACATTTGATCTTTTGAAAATTAAATCTAGCTTTTACCCTAGATAAGTTTTCCGGAATAACCCTTCACCGGTGTTGCAAAATGTTTTTGTGGGTTTGGTGGGTTTCAGATTTGAAAATTTTAGCTCAAAACTTGCAGTTTTGTGTCACCCACTTGCTAACCTTGTATTGGGAAAGCAACACATCCAGTATACTTGCTCCGTATATTACCTTTCGGTAAACTACCGTCCGGTTGTAAAGGAAAGCGTTGAATAAGCAACTGTTAAGGTAATGTCCCCTGACATGCTTTTAATTATGGTCTATAACTTGTCGGATGCAATTACTATCCTTTGTAGGAGCAAGAGTAAAGCTCACCCTATAGTTTTTCGGTCTGGCACAAGGTCCTGTCTTCGACCATGCTATGCAACCACCGTTCTTATGGTTGACACCCGATTTGGTTCAGGTGACCTAATGAATTCCAAGTGAATTCCTAGGATTTTACGTTCAATGGTAATGAACGCATTAAAAATGAGTTTTCAGAAAACAAATCGGTTTGTAATTTTGATCAAAATATTTTCTCGTTCAAGCTCGAGTTTAGATATCATCGAATTCCATGAGTTTGTAATTCTCAATCTTTAAGGTCAATCTCTAGGATTGAGTAATATCAGGCTTAAAAGCTGATTTTTAATCTTTAAGGAGATTATCCTTTTCTGGGGATCTGATTCATTAGTCTTATCAAGCTAATTTGCACGGCGTCCTCCCCATTTTACGAGACAGATACTCTCATGGTTAGGATAAGTCTGACCACTTGGCGACCCTGTTTGATGTTGAGGTCCGTGGATTTCCAGCTGATTTTCGTGATGACTTTTCTAGATTTTTCGTCAACCTACAGCTGGTCTGGACGACAACTTCATGACCTAAATCAAGAAGCGCGTTTCTTTTTCGGAAGACTTTACTTCCTTTTAATAATGGAATTGATTCATCGTGTAGATCCATCTTTCTTTCAAATATATTACAGTAAATCGGGTAAAACTGATTAGTTTAGTCTAAAGCAAAAGCATCTTCGGTTATTTGTACAAAAATATGTGATATATGTTCAAAATAACTTGGTAAATTTTTCCCACACTTGGCTTTTATTTTCTTTTCTTTGCCATTTTATTGTCCTCTATTCCATTTTAAATGAATTCTAATATTTTGGTTTCTTTCTCAATTTATGTCCTTTCCGAGGTAATAATAATTTCGGTGTTAACACCTAGTTTTATCGTTCATAAATATGTATAAACATGATTTTGAATTCATTTAATTGAAAATTTTGAAAATTTTACTAGAATTGGGTAGTCAGTATATAAGACTATGGCTGTTCTTTATTATCAGAGAGCACTAGATTCTAATACAACTACTGCTTTACTAGTATTTTTAATGGTAACCAAGTGTTTAAATTTAAAATTAAAAATCCGAAAGAATTTAACCCCTTCCCACACTTAAGATCTTGCAATGCCCTCATTTGCAAGAAATTAGTAACAATTTAAATTATTGAGGGTGATTAGCGTAGAAAAATGATTAAATTTTACCAAAGTTTACAAATATATTGGCGTTTGTTTGTTGAATGATAAATGGTGCACATCATTTGTTCATTCCGTCTTGTTGTTACATCACATTTATTTTTCGTTTTGTCGTCAAAAGTACTAGCTTTTGCTGAACTTAATGCCAGTCTTTGAAAATGCGTTGTTTTACCCTGTTGTGTACAATTGACAATATACATACATACAAATATAAACATGCATGGTAATTTGAAATGGGACTTAAAATCCCGCTTTCAAATCAAATATGAAATATTAGTACCAAATAATAAAAATATTAAACAATACATTAATGTATCACAATATCATATGTTTAAACATAAATAAAAATCATAAAAAGATAAAAATCGTAGAAATCACCAACGGAACTATATCAATCTGGATAGGGGTTCCAGTTCATGTCGTCGTCCGGGTTCCATGGTTGGTGATAGGTGTACTGGTAGGCCTGGTAAGGGTCGTAGAGAGTATATGGTGGTCTTATCTCGGGCTGGTGTGGAGGATAGTAAGCGGGTCGGTTCGGAACGTAGTGATCCTGAGGTGACAGCCGGCTCATAATCTGTCGCTGATGATAGTCCCATCTATCATGCTGTCGTTGCCTGGAATGCTCGTAATCATTCCGGGCTTGCCACTGCTCCATCCGACTAAATCTTTCCCCGTTTGTCATATCTACCTTATCTACACGCTGGTAGACATCAGTCATAGCCTCCCTAATGACATCCCTAATGTCATTCGCTTCCTCCATTTCCTCATCTGAAACTCTCTCTGCCTGAGATGACTACCTTCATAAGGTACTGGCTGGTTTTGTCTGCTCTTTAATACCTTAGTACTCTGATTGACCTTCAATCCTAAAGGCTCAACCTGTTCCCTACATTCCAAAAGTGGACCTCCTTGATCTTTATCTACACCTAAATACTCTCCAATGAGAGTAACAAAAATACCTCCTCCTATTATTCCCCCTTCCTGTATTCCTTCCACCATCTTAGACAAATAAAAACCAACACAGTAAGGGATATTAACAAAGCTTCTTGGGTCTCGAATACACTTAAGGTAAAATAAATCATGTAAGGTCATTTTCTCCTTGTTGTGACCTCTCTGTGTAATCGAGTTAGCCAAAAATCTATGAATTATACGAAGTTCGGCTTTGTTAATATGTAAGTAGGAGTGTTTTCCTCCCAGTGTAAAAACATTATAGTTTGACATACGCTTCCAGACGGCGTTCGCGTCAAAATTCCTATCTACCCTTTCACCACGATAAATCAAGTTCATATAATCGGGTAGTAGTAATTCACTAGGAGTATATATTTGTAATGCCCTGGCCATGTCCAGCATGGACATCCTGTACATCCTACGGCCAAGTATAAATCTAAGAAAACTTCTATCATCTAATCTATCTACATCTACATTTAACGCTATAGTACTCATGAGCTCAACACACCATTCCTTATATACAGGCCTACGAATGGTGAATAGACGTTCCCAATCGGTAAAAGAAGAACTGACATACCTTTGGATCAGATGCTCCCTAACTGAGTTAGCTAGTTGGACCCTTTCCAAAGGATCCCAATCGATTACCCTTGGCACTTCTACATTTTTCGGTATAAATTTGAATTTGTTACGTTGATATGATGGGTAATCTCTCCAGCTTCTATCGAATCTAAGATTAGGATGCAATGTGTGTTCAGGAATCGTTGGGTATTCTACTGGTGGATGTATCGGAAATACTATGAAGGCATCAACAAATTGTAGCGGATCATAATAAGGTACGTGTTGATCAGGCTGTTGTTGTGGTTCCTGTTGTTGCTCCGGTTCAGGTTCATATTGCATTTTTGGTTCAGGTTCTGGAGCAAGTTGCCTGGATGATGAGGTTGCACCATCAGTATCTGTAAATCTCTGCAAAACACATTAAACACAAAATTTGTGCATCCAAATATGCATTAGTGTTAGCAAAATAACAAATTGAAACAATTACAATAACATGTTAAATCAAAATTAAACTTATATACCTTTTCACAATTTTTTACAATTCTACACTTTTTCAAATAAGCATATATGAAAATGTTTACAAAGTTCATAAGCATTCAACTCAAATAACATGTTAAAACATCCATTACTAACAATTAAACAAGTCTCAAATGGCGATTATATCAAATTAATCTAGTTCATGAATTTTATATCTAAAAAGTCCACTTTAATCTTCAAAAATCATGTTTAGGATCAAAGTTTAGATCATTTAGCTATCTAAACATGTTACACTACTTAATTTAGCAACAATTCATGAAAAAAATCGGCCATAACCTGTTTATATCAAAAAGTCCCAAATTGCTAAAGAACACAAACCCTAGATTCCTAAAATTTTTGAAGTTTTTGGCTTCAAATCATATTAAATAGCATCAATCTAGGTTATACATGCATAAAATATTAACAATTTAACTCTAATTACACTAGAAATTAACAAAATCAAATTAGGAAAAATATAGCTCAAGAACACTAAAAATCAAATTTAAAGAGGTTTAGGGATGTAATTGTTACCTTTCTTGATAAACTTCTGAACAATTTCATGTTTAGAGCGGATTGTAGCAAGAAATTTGGTGAATTTTGGTGAAAAAATGATGAAATTTGAGAGGTTTTTGGAGAGTGCTCGTGTTTTGTGTGTGTGTTTTGTGGACAGAAGCAGCTCGCTGGAGCTCTTGTATCTGGCCTGATTTCCAGCCTCATGCGATCGCATGAGGTTGCAGTGCAAACCCCATGCGATCGCATGGGGTCCGGGTACAGTGACATTTTTCTTTTTTCTTTTTTTATAAAAACCTTATACTAATGAAACATATAATTAATTAAAAATTAAAATTTTGTTTCTTTTTAGGATGAGGGCATTTCGGATCGTTGTCCTTGTCCGTCCCTCGACAAAATTTTAAAATTTGTCATTTTTTAAGCGCGGTTTTAAGAGTAAAGATTTTTGGGTTTTTTAAATGTTTTTGGCATACTTTAATTCAATAAGATTAAAAATAATGATAATAAAAGTTCTCGTCCCTCCCTTGGGTAGAGCAATTTCGGTTCAACGACCTAGTTTTCAACTCATGACGAATTTTAAAAATCACATTTTTAACTTAACGAAATAAAGTAAATTTTTGTTTTTAAATTCACACCAAACTTAAATGCATAAAATTAAAAATTATAATTTTAAAAATTCACACCAAATTTATATTATAATTTTGTTTTTATACATACAAACTTATATTAAAAACATAAATTTTTCAAATATTTACAAACTTAAATATATTGATTTTAAAAGTTTTACAATATTAATTTAATATTTATATATTAAATTTAAAAACATAGTAAAATTAAAAATTAGAAATCTTTTTGGTCTTTTATCCCACTTTAATCAATCAAATATTATCAAAAATATACGCCCCTCTTTTCGGTAAAGTAATTTCGGCTATATTACCTAGTTTTACTCCTGATGAATTTTTGAAATATTTTGGGTTGATTGATTAAAGATATTTATACCTTAAGAATAAACGGTAAATTTCGCAGTGATGTAATAAATTTTTGTATGATATCAATAATTTCGGTCACAAAACCTAATTTTATTGAGTGTCAATTTAATACTTTATAGCGAACGATTTAGCGTTTATTATTAAAAGGTTAAAAGCAATAAAAATAAAAACTGTACAAACTTACCTGTGAGATAGAATTCTCAGTGACCTGCTTTAGCCCACTCATAAGATAGTCGGACTAACTGGTTTTCCATAGCTACATAGGCATAACCTCGAGCATTCAAAATTTTTTTTTCGAAACATATGAACGGACCTTCTCTGCATAAAGTAACGAACTCGGTATTGGAATATGTCTGATTCGTCGAGCATTTTCCTTCGTGTGACCATTTTCCGCATTTGTGACATCTTTCAAGGTGTCGTGCTCTTCTTTTCGCTGTGGATTTTGATATTCCTTTACCAAAATGTAACTTATTATGATCGTTTCTGAGTTCTTTTCTTACTCTGTCCAATTTGGCTCTTATTACTGATACCAGGTCAATCGGGAGTGTATCATTATTACGTTTAGTGATCAAAGCGTGTAGCATTAGACCATGGTTTAGTTCACAGGAATTCTTCATCTCGTAAAACCTAAAAAAAATAAAATTTCAGAATGGGGGAAGAAGACTAGTTCTTTAGGGTCTGCTAGGGAAAGACCATTCAGATTCCATTCTCGAGAACTACACGAAAACAGAATATCTAACTCTAATAGAAATACATATTACCCTAAAAAGATTCGAACCTCCCTACACTTAGTTAGATGTGGTGTTGAAATTGTGATTGACTTCATTTTCAATTGGATCATCAACAACTTGTATATCTCTGACTTTTGCTTCAATCCATTTGTTGATTTCCTCCGTAACTTTCACAAATTCAACTAACATCGCCTTTTCTTTTGGCGATAAATTGGATACTAATCGGTTACATAACTTAAAGTTTCCCTTAATCTTAGCATCGTGAATCCGTTTATAAAGTTTCTTCGTTGAACTGTTAAAAACGGGTTCATCTAATTTCGTATCATCAACTGGGTTCTTTGTGATTGGTTCATCATTAAGTGTTTCTTCATCTTCCCCACACTCAAGCGTTTTTATTGGTTTAACAGTTTTGGTTGGTGGAGATCTAAATTTTCGGTTCACAAAGGTGATCGATTTATCACCATCCCTAAGTGTCATTCTACCTTCTCTTACTTCAATGAACGCCTCGGTGGTTGCTAAAAATGGGCGACCTAAAATTAGAGGAATATCAAGGTTTTCCTCCATATTAATAACTATGAAGTTTGCAACAAAGGTCAAACTTCCCACGTTAATAAGTAAATTATTTGCTATTCCAACCGGGTGTTTAATGGTTAGGTCAAATGATTGAACACCTATTTTGGTTGGTTTTAATTTACCCATACCTAATCTTTTGTATAAGGAAAGAGGCATAATATTTGCACTTGCTCCTAAATCTGCGAGTCCATTATATATAGCACCATCATTAAGCAAGCAAGAAACGATAAATTTACCCGGGTCTCCTGCTTTAGTAAGTCGAGTTGGTTTGTAAACCTTTTTTGGGTGTTCTTTTCTTGGTTCTTTCACTTCTATTTGAACTTCTTGTTCACATTTTTCTTCGTTTCTTGGAATGGGAGGTTTGTATAAGAATTCTTCTTCATCACTCCAATTTGAATCCTCCCTATTTTCCAATTTTGATTTTTCATATGTTGTTGATAACATATTTATGTTTTCATTTTGAGGGTTTTCTTGGGTGGTGAAATTATGATTGACTTCATTGTCAACTTCCATCGGACCATGTATGTAATGTTTAACTCTGTGACCATTAACTTTAAATTCAATCCCATTTAAATTTATTAACTCTATTGTTCCGTATGGGAAAACTCTTTTGACTATAAATGGTCCAGACCATCTTGATTTCAATTTTCCAGAAAAATAGCTTGAATCGTGAATTGAAAAGAAGAACTCTATCTCCTTCCTTAAATTCTTTTGAACTTCTGATTCTTTTATCATGCCATTTCTTCGTTCTTTCTTTATAGATTAACGAATTTTCGTATGCTTCATGTCTTAATTCTTCTAATTCATTTAGTTGACTTAATCGTAGACGTCCAGCTTCACGTAAATCAAGATTACATGTCTTCAAAGCCCAAAATGCTTTGTGTTCAATTTCTACTGGAAGATGACATGCTTTTCCGTAAACGAGTCTAAAAGGTGTGGCTCCAATTGGAGTTTTGTAGGCTGTTCTAAAAGCCCAGAGTGCATCCTCCAATTTCATGGACCATTCCTTCGGATTTGATCCTACGGTTTTCTCTAGAATACGATTTAAAGCTCGGTTGGTATTTTCAACTTGTCCACTTGTTTGTGGATGATAAGCAGTGGAGATTTTATGAGTTACTCCATATCTTTTAAGAGCTTTCTCAAGTTGATTATTACAAAAATGAGTACCCCGATCACTTATTAAAGCTTTCGGTGTTCCAAACCTAGCAAAAAGACGTTTAAAAAAGTTGACTACAACTCGTGCATTGTTAGTCGGGAGAGCTTGTGCTTCCGCCCATTTAGATACATAATCAATGGCAACGAGAATGTAGAGATTATTATGAGATTTTGGAAATGGACCCATAAAGTCAATACCCCAAATGTCAAATACTTCACATACTTGAATGACATTTTGTGGCATTTCATCACGTTGACTTATTTTTCTGGCCCTTTGACAAGCATCACAGGATTTGCAAAGAAGGTGTGCGTCTTTGAAAATTGTAGGCCAATAGAATCCAGCATCGTAAACTTTTCTTGCTGTGAGTTGAGGCCCATAATGCCCTCCTGTTGGTCCTGTGTGACAATGGTTTAAGATTTGACTAGCTTCATCTCCGAATACACATCGGCGTATTATTCCATCGGGACAACTTTTAAACAAATGTGGATCTTCCCAAAAATAGTGTTTTATATCACTAAAGAATTTCTTTCGTTTTTGGTACGACAATCCTTTTTCAAGGAATCCACATACTAAGTAGTTTTCATAGTCTGCAAACCATGGAATTTCATTATAATCTATCTTCAATAGATATTCATCAGGAAAGTTGTCTTGTATTGCCGATTCATTTAGAACTTCTAATTCAGGATTTTCAAGACGAGAAAGATGATAAGCGGCGAGATTTTCTGCTCCCTTTTTATCTCGGATTTCAATATCGAACTCTTGTAAGAGTAAGATCCAACGGATTAATCTTGGTTTGGCATCTTGTTTCGAAAATAGGTATCTAAGAGCAGAATGGTCGGTATAGACCACCGTTTTATCTAGAACGAGATATGAACGAAATTTGTCAAAAGCAAAGACAATAGCAAGGAGTTCTTTTTCAGTAGTTGTATAATTCGTTTGTGCTCCGTGTAACGTCTTACTAGCATAATAAATAGGTTGAAATCGTTTTTCAATCCTTTGTCCTAAAACGGCTCCCATTGCAAAATCACTTGCATCGCACATAAGTTCAAACGGTAGATTCCAATTTGGAGTTATTTTGATCGGCGCATTAGTAAGTTTTTCTTTAAGAATATTAAAAGATTTGATGCATTCATCTGAAAAGATGAATGGAGCATCCTTTTCTAGGAGTTTATTCATAGGAGTGGCAATTTTAGAAAAATCTTTTATGAAACGTCGGTAAAAACCGGCATGCCCTAGAAAACTCCTAACTCCTCTAACATTGGTGGGATGTGAAAGTTTAGCAATTACATCTACTTTAGCTCTATCCACTTCAATTCCTTCCTTTAAAATTTTATGACTAAGAACGATGTCTTCTTTAATCATGAAATGGCATTTCTCCCAATTAAGTACTAGATTTAATTGTTCACATCTAATAAGCATTCGTTCAAGATTAACTAGACATGATTCAAATGTATCACCGAAGACTGAAAAGTCATCCATGAAAACTTCCATGCATTCTTCTATCATGTCGTGAAAAATCGCCATCATGCACCTTTGAAAGGTTGCAGGGGCGTTGCAAAGTCCAAATGGCATGCGTTTATAAGCAAAAGTACCATAAGGGCACGTGAACGTGGTTTTTTCTTGGTCCTCAGGTGCTATTGGAATTTGAAAATATCCGAAAAACCATCAAGAAAACAATAGTAACTGTTTCCGGCTAATCTTTCCAACATTTGATCAATGAAAGGTAAGGAAAAGTGATCTTTTTTAGTGGCGTCATTTAATTTTCTATAATCAATACAAACACGCTATCCTGTTACAGTCCTAGTAGGAATAAGCTCATTTTTCTCATTTGTGATGACAGTCATGCCACCCTTCTTAGGTACGCATTGAACTGGGCTTACCCATGGACTATCAGAAATTGGATAAATTAAACCTGCATCAAGCAGTTTAATAATTTCTTTCTTAACAACATCTTGCATATTAGGATTTAGTCTTCGTTGGCGTTGCACATACATTTTATGACCTTCTTCCATAAGGATTTTATGTGTGCAATACGAAGGACTTATTCCTTTGATATCATGAATCTTCCATGCAATAGCTGGTTTATGAGCTTTTAGCACAGAAATGAGTTGTGATTTTTTATTTTCAGTAAGAGAAGACGATATTATTACAGGTAATTCAGATTCACCATGTAAATAAGCGTATTCCAAATGGTTTGGAAGTGGCTTTAACTCTAATTTCAGTGGTTCTTCTATCGATGATTTATATCGATATCTGTCTTCTTCTTTTAGCATTTGAATTTCTTCTGTCGTTGGTTCATATCCATTAGCCATAAGTGTAGCTAACATTTCAGCTTCATCAATTTGTTCAGTTCCTTCTCCTAAAGAACATTCTCCTGTTCCTTGTAATTCTGGAAATTCTTCTAATAATTCTGCATGTGAATCTATAGTTTGAATATAATAGCATGTATCATCTGCAGATTGTGGTTTTTGCATTGCTCTATCAACTGAAAAGGTAACACTCTCGTCCTCTATACTTAGGGTCAGTTTCTTACCAAACACGTCTATTATTGCTTTAGCCGTGTTTAAGAATGGTCTTCCTAATATGAGAGGAACTCGAGAATCTTCTTCCATGTCCAGAATAACAAAATCTACTGGAAATACTAAAGTACCAAATTTAACTAGCATGTTCTCCATTATCCCTCTAGGATATTTTAATGATCGATTGGCTAGTTGTATACTTATTCGTGTTGGTTTCAATTCTCCAAGGTCTAGTTTAGCGTATAGTGAATACGGCATTAAATTTATACTAGCACCTAAGTCTGCCAATGCTTCTATTGAACTAAGACTACCCAGAAAACATGGAATCGTGAAACTTCCTGGATCTGATAATTTTTCTGGTATCTTATTCAACAGCACTGCAGAACAATTAGCATTCATAGTAACAGCCGAGAGTTCTTCCATTTTCTTTCTATTTGTGATTAGATCTTTCAGAAATTTAGCATATCTAGGCATTCCTGAAATTACATCAATGAAAGGAAGATTTACATTTATTTGTTTAAACATATCCAAGAATTTAGATTGCTCGGCTTCAAGTCTCTCTTTTCTCATTTTACTCGGGTAAGGAAGTGGTGGTTGGTATGGTTTAACATAAGGTTTAGCCTTAACTGTGTTATCTTTATTAACCTTTTCATCTACCAGTTCTGTTTCCTTATCTTGCTCAGGTTGTGGTTCTTGTGGAGTAGAAATAGCTTCATCAGAAATTACAGGTATTTCAAATGGTTTAAGTGTAATACCACTTCTTGTGGTAATGGCTTTAGCTGTTTCATTCCGGGGGTTAGCATTTGTATCACTAGGTAGACTTCCCGGTTTTCTTTCACCTATCAACCTTGCTAGGTTACTTACTTCTTGTTCCAGATTTTGAATCGAAGCTTGTTGATTTCTAAATGCTTGAGCATTTTGTTCATTGGTTTGTTTCTGAGATGTGAAAAACTGTGTTTGAGATTCAACTAGCTTCGACATCATGTCTTCTAAATTTGGCTTTTTATCATCGGTTTGTGGTGGTTTATTTTGAAAAATAGGTCTTTACTGATTGTAAGTGTTATTGGATACTTGTTGATTGCTTGGACCTTGTTGGTTGTTGTATGGAACATTTCGGTTATAGCTCTGATTTTGATTGTAGATTGGTCTTGGCGGTTGATAATTATTCTGATAATTATTTCCAGGCCTTTGGTTTATGTATGAAACATTCTCTCTTTGTTCCATTGTTAGTTCAATACTGAGACAATCTTTTGTCAAATGTGGTCCTCCATACTGCTCACAACTAATTCGTATTGAGTGGATATCTTTAGTCATCTTTTCCATTCGTCTCTCAACAGCATCTATCTTTGCAGAAATGGAATCGAAGTCATGGCTAGAATCGGCTCTAGCTGCTTTAGATGATCTAACGATATCTTTTTCTTGGTGCCACTCATGTGAGTGGGAAGCAGTGTTATCAATAATTTTGTAAGCGTCAGTTGTGGTTTTCTTCATAATGGAACCACCAGCTGCTATATCGATGTATTTCCTTGTAGTGATGTCGCATCCTTGGTAGAATATTTGTACTATTTGACAGGTGTCTAAACCATGTTGCGGACATCCTCTTAATAACTTTCCAAATCTTGTCCACGCTTCATATAGAGTTTCATTTGGCTTTTGTGTGAACGTAACAATTTCTCCTTGAAGTCTTACGGCTTTAGATGCCAGAAAGAATTGTTTAAGAAAATTTTCAACTAAGACGTCCCATGTATCAATCGCCCCCTCAGGTAACGATTCCAACCAATCTTTGGCTTCTCCCTTTAAAGTCCAGGGAAATAACATGAGATATATCTGTTTATCCTCCACTTCTCTGATTTTAAATAGAGTGCAGATCCTATTAAAGGTACGAAGATTTTCGTTTGGATCTTCCTTCGGCGCACCACTAAATTGGCATTGATTAGTTACCATGTGTAGGATTTGTCCTTTGATTTCATAATCTGGCGCATTAATGTCAGGTTGAGTAATTGCGTGACCTTGGCCAGTGCGTTTAGCCCTCATTCAGTCTTCCATACTTAGAGGTTCCAGATTTTTCATGATTGAATTTGTTGAATCTGAATCACTATAGGATTCTGATTTAATGGGTTGTTCCTCGACAATCTCTGTTTGAATGATTGGTGGTTCCGGAGAAAAGATTAATGGTTCAGGATCTCTGAATTGTCCCTGAAGATCCTTCGGATTCTCAATTGTGAGGTCGGGTTCAAAAAATGGATTATCGGAAATTTGAATTGGAGTACTTGGTCGACTGGATAACGATTCTAAAGAAAAATCAACGGCGACAATATTTGCTAGATGTCTTGATCGAGTTACAGGTGGTGAACGTACAAAAGGTGGTGAACGTTTTGCTCGGTGCATTCACTGAATATCCTATTAGTTATAAAATATAAAAATTATATAAGTTATCAAATTAATAGACTTTTCTGCTTTTGCCCACGTTTCGAATAGCCAAAAGATGCAGCAAGGAGCCAGAACTCTTTAAATCGGAAGCTCACAACTCAGCCAATAACAAATTCAACTATTACTACGAAGCAGAAAATTTGGATGTCTATCAATTTAACCGCTTAAAATAATTTTTCGTTGAAATTTAAAGAAATTTTAGATAAGAAATAGAAAAAAAACTAAGTCATAAAAACTAGAGCGGCTAAAAATAAAAAAGAAAAAGAGCGCGTCGAAAAACGTCGAAAAATTAAATAGTCGAAAAATAATAAAAAGAACGTAGCGCGTTGAAACTTAAAAGTCTAAAAACTAAAAATTAAAAGTTGCGTCTAAAAATATTAAAGCTTAAAAGAAATACTATATCCCAAATGGCAATAACTTAAAAAGGTACTAAAATATTAAAAACGGCGTCGCAAAATTCTAAAGCACCTAAATTTTAGTCTAAAGAAAAAGCACTTAAGGGATTTTACGGCAAAGCCTAAAAATCTAGAAATAAAAACAACTATGGCAAACTATGACTTAAAACTAAATACGAACGAAAAATACAAATATTACGCTAAAACAAATAAAAAGATACAAAATATAAAAATATAATCTTAAGGTTGCAAAAAGTACAATTTTTATAAAAATATTATTTTATATTATTTATTTTATAAAACTATTAATTTTATAATTTATTAAAACTAATTAAACTTAAAATACAAATTATAAATAAACTAAACTAAATTAATATTAAATATAACCCTAATTAGGGTTTTAATTATAATAATAATTATTATTACTTAATTATTGCTGAACTAGTCAACTCTGGCGTGTCAGGTACGTTCATGCGGTCGCATGAACTTTTGCCTTCGGGCTCATGCGATCGCATGGGCTAGGGTTTCGGGCCAGTATATGGGCTGCTACAGTACCAGGCCGAAACTTATATATATATATATATATATATATATATATATATATATATATATATATATATATATATATATATTTTAATTCTGTTTTATAATTATATAAATTATTTATATAAAATAAATAAAAACTTAAATTTTAAAAACTAAAATAGAAAATAAAAGTACTTTATTATTTATGTATTTTAAAAAAATATATACTTTATTTTGTTTTTCTTTTTATATTTTTATATTAAAATGTATTTTTACAAAAACGTATTTTTACAAAAGTAAACTAAAAATCTTTTTTATATATATATATATATATAGCGTTTCGCTTCCGGCGTTTGACTGTCCCCGGCAGCGGCGCCAAAAATACTTGATGTTAAAGCGAAGGGGTATAAAATACTATTAATTTTTACAAGGAAATACTATTAAATACGATACAATTTTACACAAGTGATTTATTTATTTATAGAGTGGATATACCTAAACCTTGCTACAATACTTATAGGCAGTGTACCTAATCCTATAGTAGTGTAGTTTTTAGTAAGTCCGGTTCGTTCCATATGGATCTTTTAAACAAGCTTAACGCTATATTTTTTAAAAACTATATTTGTAAAAATACAAAAATATATAAGTAATATTATTATTATAAAAAGGGGGTTTTTACCGTTTAATGACCGGTTTGTCGATTTTAAAACTTTAGTCGCAGTTAAAACCTAATGTAAAATATTAAAAATAAATATAAATTAATTTAATGCGTAAAGTAAATAACGATTGCGATAAATAAAAGTGCGATAAAATAAAATTGCGATAATTAAAGAGTACGATAATAAAAAATGCAATTAAATAAAATGACAATAAATAAAAGTACGATAATTAAAAGTGCAATTAAATATGAAATAAAGGAATTATGCTTATTTAGACTTCCATAATCATGATGTTCGACGTGTTGATTTTAGTTTTATTACCATGGGTTAATTGTCCTTTGTCCTGGATTATTCGATATGTCCATACGGATTTGTCCATAATAGTCCATCAGTCATAATCATAAAGTGCGAAAGTCTTCAAATTATTCTTATTCTCGAAGTCAAATATTCCAACTAATTGGGGATTCGAATTGTAACAAGGTCTTAATACTTTGTTTAATGAATACACCAGGTTATCGACTGCGTGTAGTCCAAGGTTTTACTACTTTGTTAACAATTACACCAATTACCCTTGAATGTAATCCACCCCTGTTTCAACAAGTCTATTAACTATTAATCCAGTTCCATGTCCGGTTAAATGAACAATTATTGGTATTTATAGATATCCCGCCCACCGTACCAGTCAAGCGTATGTGGTTATATATAAATACGTCAAATTATAAGTCTATATATTAATTTAATGAGGTATCATTTAGTTAATATAAAACTCATTAATAGCCCATAGTCTAATTTCTACAAGTGTCGTTCTTTTATCCAAACCCCAATTATGGTCCAAAACCCAATTACCCAATTTTAATATTTAGCCCAACATCACGATTACTTCGTCATTAAATAAGCATAATAATAACTTAGCTACGAGACATTAATTTAAAAAGGTTGAACATAACTTACAATGATTAATAATAGCGTAGCATTACACGGACAGAATTTTGACTTACACCCTTACAACATTCGCTAACATACCCTTATTATTGGAATTTAAAATTAAAATTAAAATTATAATATATATATGTATATATATATATATATATATATATATATATATATATATATATATATATATATATATATATATATATATTTACGTATGAGTAAGAAGAAGGAAAAAGATATATAAAACTGATCACCAAACTGCGAAATTTATAGGATGTGGCCAGCCACCTACTGCCATGCGATCGCATGGAATTTGTTCTTCCGGGCCATCCGATAGCATGGCCCCTTTTTCCAGCTCACAAGAGCTTGTTTCCTAGCTTGCCGATGTTTATAATATATAATATAATATATATTAATTTTAAGAATTAATTATATATTATATTATATTCATGTGCATAGTTGACTTGTAATTTTAGGTCCATTGCGTCGAGCGTTGAGAGTTGACTTTGGCCCCGGTTCCGGATTTTCGAACGTCCTTGCGTATAATTTAATATCTTGTACTTTACGTTTCGCGTCTTGTACTCTTGTAATTTTGAGACGTTTCTTATCAATAATTGGAACCACTTTGATTGTATTTTGTACTTTTGAGCTTTTTGGTCGTTTGCGTCTTCAATTCGTCGAATCTGTCTTTTGTCTTCACCTTTTATTATTTAAACGAATATCACTTGTAAATAGAACAATTGCAACTAAAAGCTTGTCTTTCTTGAGGGATAATGCTATGAAATATATGTTCGTTTTTAGCATTATCATACATACATCTAAAATCTGTGTATTGTACGAGTACGAATACGGGTGCATACGAGTAGAATTGTTGATGAAACTGAACGAGGATGTAATTGTAAGAGATTTTGTTAAGTAGAAGTATTTTTATAAGTGTCTTGAAGTCTTTCAAAAGTGTAAGAATACATATCAAAACACAACATGTATATACATTCTAATGGAGTCGTTAAGTCTTCGTTAGTCGTTACATGTAAGTGTTGTTTTGAAACCTTTAAGTTAACGATCTCAATTAATGTTGTTAACCCAATGTTTATTATATCAAATGAGATGTTAAATTATTATATTATCATGATATTATGATGTATGAATATCTCTTAATATGATACATACATTAAAATATCGTTACAACGATAATCATTACATATAAGTCTCGTTTCGTAATTCTTGAGTTAGTAGTCTTGCTTTTACATATGTAGTTCATTGTTAACACACTTAATGATATATTTAAATATCATTTTATCATGTTAAATATAGTGTATCAATATCTTAATATTGTAACGACCCGACCAAAACCGTTATTGACGGCGTCGTTAACTTAGGTCCCGTTGCGTGGTCGTAGTCCCTATATGAGACTCGTTTGACCAAAATTATGTCGCGTTCATTTGAAAGGTACAAAGTTTAGTTTAACAAACGGATCGACAATAAGTTTAAGTTTACAAAGTTATAAAGTATGAATGAAATAACTTGCGACATAATTAGTTTGAAACCACAGTTGCTATAAATAGCGTAAGTAAGTAGACAAAAGTTTGAATCCAAAAGTGCTATCCCTAGTGTATGCATGCATGGTAGACTCCAATCAAGTAATCAAAGAGTGCGGAAGCATGTATCAAGTAGCCATGTATAAACCTGAGAAAACATAGAAGAATCTGTCAACGCAAAAACGTTGGTGAAATCATAGGTTTAAGTAAGTGAGTAAAAGTAAAGTAAGTCGAACCACAAGGTTTGCAAAGTTGAAATAATATTAACACATTCTAAAAGTTAATATTCACGAGCACCCAATTATCAAAACTTAACATTCCGTCCGTTGAATACCCCATCAATAGTGCTAGAACAAACACTGATTCTCGAAAATATATTTCATCCGTAAACGGTAGCGAACCGTCAAAGATGAGGGTTGTCAAACCCATATGGCCATATAACATAAGTTCTCGCTTACACCATCTGATGTAACTAATGATAATCGGATTGAGGATTTTCGTTCTAAACTCGTATGTAGAATGTTTGTTTTCCCGTTCTTGTGTTCACTTAGTTCAAAAGAATCGTTTATGTTTTCTCATCCCAAAAGTAAGTTCAAAAGAGTAAAAAGTGGGACTATGATCTCACCTCGAGTGCACGAGTATAAAAGTACTTCGCAAAGTAAACGTGTGCATGAAAGTTGCTTAGCCTTGACCTAAACAATTAAGTTATATCAATTAACCGGTTACGACACAAGGTCGGGCGAAATGTGTTCAATTAGTCCTATGGCTCGTTACGACTCGATTAGTATAGCATGTGAATCATGTTGTCAAGTTTCATGCAAGAATCACGTATAAAAGCATGTTAGAACATTTGCATAAAAGTTTGGTTAAGTTTGACTAAAAGTCAAACTTGGTCAAAGTCAAAGTCAACGGGGTCGGGTCGGGTATCCGACAATTTTCCCCTGATGAGAAATCATATATGAACACAATAGCCGATTTTCATGTTAATCGGAGTTACGGTTAAGCGAGAAACATTTTGAGAACATTTAAAAACACAAGAGCCTGGCCTGGGGGTTTTGCGCGGTGCGCAATGGGTTGCGCGGCGCGCACCCAAGTGTAAAACCAGGTCAGAACTTGACTTAAAGGGCCATTCATCTGGGTTTTTGGATTCGCGCGGCGCGCGGTGGTATGCGCGGCGCGCATACCTGGGAAAAATGCTGTTTGCAGAAAATAGACTAAGTCTCGAACCAAAACACAATTTAACACATTTCATCCACCGAAAACATTTAAAATGCATACCATATATCGTTGGAAAGGAAATTTTACAAGGAAAATAACTAAATGCATTTCATCAAACAAAAACATCATTTTCAATAACCGATTTCACGTCAAGTGAACAATAAAAGTTGATTTTCAAAGCTTCAAGTTCACACTATGCATTTTAAGTTTCGGGAATCCAATTCACACATATGATATGCCGTTTTGAAGGTAATGAAGCATACATTACCACTAAACACTAACAATTACCATTTCATGGCATTTAAGCATCAAAAAGTTCATGTCAAGAACTATCAAACCCTAGTCAAACATCACAAAATCATTAATCGGGTTTTTGAAGTTTTCTAAATCAACCTATACATCAAAACGAAGCTAGTGATACTAGTAACACAATTAAAACATGAACTTTAACAATTTAACAACATTTAATCTTCCAAAATCAAAGATTAAGCACACCCATTTCAAATGTTCAACTAGTTACTCCAAAACAACAAATCGAACAAACAAAACATATATTCATGTTATACACAAGCCATAGACACTAACTAACACCATTTCAAGTAATTAAAACCAATTTAGAGAAATTTAGTGTTTTAGAAATGTTACCCAAACTCGATGAAATTGGTACCAAAATGTAGAGGATGAAGAGAGGATCACGAAAATGTAATTTGTTTTGATGTTTGCTTCTTGATCCGATTTTAGATGATGAATTTGTGATTTTGGTGTTTATGTTCATAAAAGAGAAGTAGAGAGAAAAAGAGGAAGAAATGTGGAAGGTGTTGGTGGAAATGAATGGAGGAGGTGAAGTGGTTAACTAGTTGACCTAGTCACCACTTTGCCCACTTGTCAACTTAAGTCCCTCATGTTTCAAAGCGGGTGCGGGAATTAACCAAACGAATATTTTTAAAACGCTCGAGTAAACGGGTGATGTCAAAATTAAATAGCGGGAATATAATGAACGTTACTCACGGAAACTATTAATTTAAATACGAAAGATTATGTTTTAAAAAAAAAAGACGGTGTTAAAATTAAATTTAACGGAAAAACGCGGGATGTTACATTATCCACGCCTCAAAAGAAATTTCGTCCCGAAATTTAGTTGGAAGTAGTAGTTGTTGAATCTTCCTCGAGATCTTGCATTGCCAATTCTACGAGTGAGGGAGAAGTACGTCCTAGGGTATTTCAACGAATTTTGACGGTCGGGATCATATGTTGTTTTAAGGTTTGGCTTCACGATTTATGGTTTCAACCGGTCCTCCTAGGAAGTGAGGGTTATCGTCGATAGTGAGTTCATCAAAGGAGATAACAAGTTCTCGTTTCGCAAAACACGTCTTTGAGTTGATACATCGAATGTAGGATAAACGGAGACCCAAAATGAGTCGGAAAAATCTAAACGGCTAGCGACGGGTCCAAAACACCCCAAGAATTTAAAGGATCGAAATATAGCGGATTTAGCTTCCTACGTTTCCCGAAACGGATTGCACCTTTCCAAGGTGCGACTCTTAACGTGACGCGGTTTCCCACGTGGAATTTGAAATGTTTACGTCTAACATCGGCGTAGCTCTTGGTGATTACGAGTCGCGTAGGGTTTTACCTGAATATGAATAAATTTTCTCGGTTGCTCATGAATAACCTCGGCCCCGGTGAATTGATCATCGTTTACTTGGTTCGACAAAGGAGAATGACGTTTCCGGTCACATGTGGTTTCAAAAGGAGTGACGTTAAAACTCGAATGAAAATCATTGTAGTACGAGGATTCGGTTAAAGGAAAATACTTTTCTCAAGTAAATTTGAAGTTGGTAATACAAATTCGTATTATGGTTTTCAAGACTTAAATCGTATGTTTGTTCGGTCCGTCGGGTTGTGGATGGTACGCGGTACTCATGTCTAAATGCGGTCCCGAGGCTTTTTGTAAGGTACTCCAAAATCTAGAAGTGAAACGAGGATCTCGATCCGAAACGGGGTACATTTCCCTAAGGCATATTGAACAAGTTTGCTAGGAATTGAAAACGTTAGCTAGGACAAGTTTCTCAAGAAAATTCGCGTCGCGGAAGATTTATCGGTTTCCAAAAACGTTCGTCGGGGCAAGTTCTTATCGGGTTTTGAAAACGATTGTTAGGACTATCCACCCTCGCGGCGAATATTTGTATGACGTGAAGAGTCGCTCTCCATTGAGAATTTAGAATAAGGACCTCCTGAACCGGAAGTACGAGGGTGATGCAAGAGAAGTTTCCGCCCCGATGTGAGCATAACGAGTAAATTGTAGTTAGTCAATAAGACTGCGCGAGGACGAGCTAGTATACCCGTGCGACATACGGTTGAAGTCGAATGGAATCGGTAATTCATTCGGAAGAATAAATATAATTTGACAATAATTGAAGGTGTGTCCCCGGTATGGTTGTTATAAATATTCTCGGAGTTTTCGGATGTCCAAACCTGAAAAGGTGAAGTCATGTACATGGCACATGGTGGTGTTTAGGTTGATCGAGTCTAACCACCATCACGCGTCACTAGAACTTTGGTATGTCTTACCGTAATATAACTACGTTGATCGAGTGTAGTTATATTACGCTAACTCATACTTCCATTCCCACATCACTCCATAGTTTCAAGTTCGTGTCATCGCGAAAATCTAAAATGAACAAAATGTAACGACGTTTCAAACGTGACTCGTATTAAATCGAAAGAGTTTCTACAACTCTAAAGAAGCGTTTCCCCGTGGGAAGTGTATAAATGATTGTTCACGTCAAATCGGTTCGATTCAAACAATAATGTATTTAGGTACGAAAAGAGTAACGAGTCATGATAACGAGTAGTACGCAACCGTAGCGATAAACAGTGATGACGATACTCATCTAGAGTAGTGACGGTGACTTTACAATACTTATGAATAGTAAGATGAGACGGGGTGAATAACAACCATGGAGTCAGAGTTCCCGAACCAAGGTGGCAGAATACGAGCTCGTATGATGAAGGTTGGGTACCATTAAAAATTCTTCCTAAGAATGATTCAAGTATAATGCACAGGTAGTCAAGTAAGTGCTATCTATAGCAAATGTATGTCAGAATGCAATGGCTAACTATCCGGTTGTAGTCTAGACTCACTAATGCGTCCTAACGACTCTGTTAGACACACTAATGCACGCCCTAGTTCCCTACAACCAACGCTCTGATACCACTTGTAACGACCCGACCAAAACCGTTATTGACGGCGTCGTTAACTTAGGTCCCGTTGCGTGGTCGTAGTCCCTATATGAGACTCGTTTGACCAAAATTATGTCGCGTTCATTTGAAAGGTACAAAGTTTAGTTTAACAAACGGATCGACAATAAGTTTAAGTTTACAAAGTTATAAAGTATGAATGAAATAACTTGCGACATAATTAGTTTGAAACCACAGTTGCTATAAATAGCGTAAGTAAGTAGACAAAAGTTTGAATTCAAAAGTGCTATCCCTAGCGTATGCATGCATGGTAGACTCCAATCAAGTAATCAAAGAGTGCGGAAGCATGTATCAAGTAGCCATGTATAAACCTGAGAAAACATAGAAGAATCTGTCAACGCAAAAACATTGGTGAAATCATAGGTTTAAGTAAGTGAGTAAAAGTAAAGTAAGTCGAACCACAAGGTTTGCAAAGTTGAAATAATAGTAACACATTCTAAAAGTTAATATTCACGAGCACCCAATTATCAAAACTTAACATTCCGTCCGTTGAATACCCCATCAATAGTGCTAGAACAAACACTGATTCTCGAAAATATATTTCATCCGTAAACGGTAGCGAACCGTCAAAGATGAGGGTTGTCAAACCCATATGGCCATATAACATAAGTTCTCGCTTACACCATCTGATGTAACTAATGATAATCGGATTGAGGATTTTCGTTCTAAACTCGTATGTAGAATGTTTGTTTTCCCGTTCTTGTGTTCACTTAGTTCAAAAGAATCGTTTATGTTTTCTCATCCCAAAAGTAAGTTCAAAAGAGTAAAAAGTGGGACTATGATCTCACCTCGAGTGCACGAGTATAAAAGTACTTCGCAAAGTAAACGTGTGCATGAAAGTTGCTTAGCCTTGACCTAAACAATTAAGTTATATCAATTAACCGGTTACGACACAAGGTCGGGCGAAATGTGTTCAATTAGTCCTATGGCTCGTTACGACTCGATTAGTATAGCATGTGAATCATGTTGTCAAGTTTCATGCAAGAATCACGTATAAAAGCATGTTAGAACATTTGCATAAAAGTTTGGTTAAGTTTGACTAAAAGTCAAACTTGGTCAAAGTCAAAGTCAACGGGGTCGGGTCGGGTATCCGACAATTTTCCCCTGATGAGAAATCATATATGAACACAATAGCCGATTTTCATGTTAATCGGAGTTACGGTTAAGCGAGAAACATTTTGAGAACATTTAAAAACACAAGAGCCTGGCCTGGGGGTTTTGCGCGGTGCGCAATGGGTTGCGCGGCGCGCACCCAAGTGTAAAACCAGGTCAGAACTTGACTTAAAGGGCCATTCATCTGGGTTTTTGGATTCGCGCAGCGCGCGGTGGTATGCGCGGCGCGCATACCTGGGAAAAATGCTGTTTGCAGAAAATAGACTAAGTCTCGAACCAAAACACAATTTAACACATTTCATCCACCGAAAACATTTAAAATGCATACCATATATCGTTGGAAAGGAAATTTTACAAGGAAAATAACTAAACGCATTTCATCAAACAAAAACATCATTTTCAATAACCGATTTCACGTCAAGTGAACAATAAAAGTTGATTTTCAAAGCTTCAAGTTCACACTATGCATTTTAAGTTTCGGGAATCCAATTCACACATATGATATGCCGTTTTGAAGGTAATGAAGCATACATTACCACTAAACACTAACAATTACCATTCCATGGCATTTAAGCATCAAAAAGTTCATGTCAAGAACTATCAAACCCTAGTCAAACATCACAAAATCATTAATCGGGTTTTTGAAGTTTTCTAAATCAACCTATACATCAAAACGAAGCTAGTGATACTAGTAACACAATTAAAACATGAACTTTAACAATTTAACAACATTTAATCTTCCAAAATCAAAGATTAAGCACACCCATTTCAAATGTTCAACTAGTTACTCCAAAACAACAAATCGAACAAACAAAACATATATTCATGTTATACACGAGCCATAGACACTAACTAACACCATTTCAAGTAATTAAAACCAATTTAGAGAAATTTAGTGTTTTAGAAATGTTACCCAAACTCGATGAAATTGGTACCAAAATGTAGAGGATGAAGAGAGGATCACGAAAATGTAATTTGTTTTGATGTTTGCTTCTTGATCCGATTTTAGATGATGAATTTGTGATTTTGGTGTTTATGTTCATAAAAGAGAAGTAGAGAGAAAAAGAGGAAGAAATGTGGAAGGTGTTGGTGGAAATGAATGGAGGAGGTGAAGTGGTTAACTAGTTGACCTAGTCACCACTTTGCCCACTTGTCAACTTAAGTCCCTCATGTTTCAAAGCGGGTGCGGGAATTAACCAAACGAATATTTTTAAAACGCTCGAGTAAACGGGTGATGTCAAAATTAAATAGCGGGAATATAATGAACGTTACTCACGGAAACTATTAATTTAAATACGAAAGATTATGTTTTAAAAAAAAAAGACGGTGTTAAAATTAAATTTAACGGAAAAACGCGGGATGTTACATTATCCACGCCTCAAAAGAAATTTCGTCCCGAAATTTAGTTGGAAGTAGTAGTTGTTGAATCTTCCTCGAGATCTTGCATTGCCAATTCTACGAGTGAGGGAGAAGTACGTCCTAGGGTATTTCAACGAATTTTGACGGTCGGGATCATATGTTGTTTTAAGGTTTGGCTTCACGATTTATGGTTTCAACCGGTCCTCCTAGGAAGTGAGGGTTATCGTCGATAGTGAGTTCATCAAAGGAGATAACAAGTTCTCGTTTCGCAAAACACGTCTTTGAGTTGATACATCGAATGTAGGATAAACGGAGACCCAAAATGAGTCGGAAAAATCTAAACGGCTAGCGACGGGTCCAAAACACCCCAAGAATTTAAAGGATCGAAATATAGCGGATTTAGCTTCCTACGTTTCCCGAAACGGATTGCACCTTTCCAAGGTGCGACTCTTAACATGACGCGGTTTCCCACGTGGAATTTGAAATGTTTACGTCTAACATCGGCGTAGCTCTTGGTGATTACGAGTCGCGTAGGGTTTTACCTGAATATGAATAAATTTTCTCGGTTGCTCATGAATAACCTCGGCCCCGGTGAATTGATCATCGTTTACTTGGTTCGACAAAGGAGAATGACGTTTCCGGTCACATGTGGTTTCAAAAGGAGTGACGTTAAAACTCGAATGAAAATCATTGTAGTACGAGGATTCGGTTAAAGGAAAATACTTTTCTCAAGTAAATTTGAAGTTGGTAATACAAATTCGTATTATGGTTTTCAAGACTTAAATCGTATGTTTGTTCGGTCCGTCGGGTTGTGGATGGTACGCGGTACTCATGTCTAAATGCGGTCCCGAGGCTTTTTGTAAGGTACTCCAAAATCTAGAAGTGAAACGAGGATCTCGATCCGAAACGGGGTACATTTCCCTAAGGCATATTGAACAAGTTTGCTAGGAATTGAAAACGTTAGCTAGGACAAGTTTCTCAAGAAAATTCGCGTCGCGGAAGATTTATCGGTTTCCAAAAACGTTCGTCGGGGCAAGTTCTTATCGGGTTTTGAAAACGATTGTTAGGACTATCCACCCTCGCGGCGAATATTTGTATGACGTGAAGAGTCGCTCTCCATTGAGAATTTAGAATAAGGACCTCCTGAACCGGAAGTACGAGGGTGATGCAAGAGAAGTTTCCGCCCCGATGTGAGCATAACGAGTAAATTGTAGTTAGTCAATAAGACTGCGCGAGGACGAGCTAGTATACCCGTGCGACATACGGTTGAAGTCGAATGGAATCGGTAATTCATTCGGAAGCATAAATATAATTTGACAATAATTGAAGGTGTGTCCCCGGTATGGTTGTTATAAATATTCTCGGAGTTTTCGGATGTCCAAACCTGAAAAGGTGAAGTCATGTACATGGCACATGGTGGTGTTTAGGTTGATCGAGTCTAACCACCATCACGCGTCACTAGAACTTTGGTATGTCTTACCGTAATATAACTACGTTGATCGAGTGTAGTTATATTACGCTAACTCATACTTCCATTCCCACATCACTCCATAGTTTCAAGTTCGTGTCATCGCGAAAATCTAAAATGAACAAAATGTAACGACGTTTCAAACGTGACTCGTATTAAATCGAAAGAGTTTCTACAACTCTAAAGAAGCGTTTCCCCGTGGGAAGTGTATAAATGATTGTTCACGTCAAATCGGTTCGATTCAAACAATAATGTATTTAGGTACGAAAAGAGTAACGAGTCATGATAACGAGTAGTACGCAACCGTAGCGATAAACAGTGATGACGATACTCATCTAGAGTAGTGACGGTGACTTTACAATACTTATGAATAGTAAGATGAGACGGGGTGAATAACAACCATGGAGTCAGAGTTCCCGAACCAAGGTGGCAGAATACGAGCTCGTATGATGAAGGTTGGGTACCATTAAAAATTCTTCCTAAGAATGATTCAAGTATAATGCACAGGTAGTCAAGTAAGTGCTATCTATAGCAAATGTATGTCAGAATGCAATGGCTAACTATCCGGTTGTAGTCTAGACTCACTAATGCGTCCTAACGACTCTGTCAGACACACTAATGCACGCCCTAGTTCCCTACAACCAACGCTCTGATACCACTTGTAACGACCCGACCAAAACCGTTATTGACGGCGTCGTTAACTTAGGTCCCGTTGCGTGGTCGTAGTCCCTATATGAGACTCGTTTGACCAAAATTATGTCGCGTTCATTTGAAAGGTACAAAGTTTAGTTTAACAAACGGATCGACAATAAGTTTAAGTTTACAAAGTTATAAAGTATGAATGAAATAACTTGCGACATAATTAGTTTAAAACCACAGTTGCTATAAATAGCGTAAGTAAGTAGACAAAAGTTTGAATCCAAAAGTGCTATCCCTAGCGTATGCATGCATGGTAGACTCCAATCAAGTAATCAAAGAGTGCGGAAGCATGTATCAAGTAGCCATGTATAAACCTGAGAAAACATAGAAGAATCTGTCAACGCAAAAACGTTGGTGAAATCATAGGTTTAAGTAAGTGAGTAAAAGTAAAGTAAGTCGAACCACAAGGTTTGCAAAGTTGAAATAATAGTAACACATTCTAAAAGTTAATATTCACGAGCACCCAATTATCAAAACTTAACATTCCGTCCGTTGAATACCCCATCAATAGTGCTAGAACAAACACTGATTCTCGAAAATATATTTCATCCGTAAACGGTAGCGAACCGTCAAAGATGAGGGTTGTCAAACCCATATGGCCATATAACATAAGTTCTCGCTTACACCATCTGATGTAACTAATGATAATCGGATTGAGGATTTTCGTTCTAAACTCGTATGTAGAATGTTTGTTTTCCCGTTCTTGTGTTCACTTAGTTCAAAAGAATCGTTTATGTTTTCTCATCCCAAAAGTAAGTTCAAAAGAGTAAAAAGTGGGACTATGATCTCACCTCGAGTGCACGAGTATAAAAGTACTTCGCAAAGTAAACGTGTGCATGAAAGTTGCTTAGCCTTGACCTAAACAATTAAGTTATATCAATTAACCGGTTACGACACAAGGTCGGGCGAAATGTGTTCAATTAGTCCTATGGCTCGTTACGACTCGATTAGTATAGCATGTGAATCATGTTGTCAAGTTTCATGCAAGAATCACGTATAAAAGCATGTTAGAACATTTGCATAAAAGTTTGGTTAAGTTTGACTAAAAGTCAAACTTGGTCAAAGTCAAAGTCAACGGGGTCGGGTCGGGTATCCGACAATTTTCCCCTGATGAGAAATCATATATGAACACAATAGCCGATTTTCATGTTAATCGGAGTTACGGTTAAGCGAGAAACATTTTGAGAACATTTAAAAACACAAGAGCCTGGCATGGGGGTTTTGCGCGGTGCGCAATGGGTTGCGCGGCGCGCACCCAAGTGTAAAACCAGGTCAGAACTTGACTTAAAGGGCCATTCATCTGGGTTTTTGGATTCGCGCGGCGCGCGGTGGTATGCGCGGCGCGCATACCTGGGAAAAATGCTGTTTGCAGAAAATAGACTAAGTCTCGAACCAAAACACAATTTAACACATTTCATCCACCGAAAACATTTAAAATGCATACCATATATCGTTGGAAAGGAAATTTTACAAGGAAAATAACTAAACGCATTTCATCAAACAAAAACATCATTTTCAATAACCGATTTCACGTCAAGTGAACAATAAAAGTTGATTTTCAAAGCTTCAAGTTCACACTATGCATTTTAAGTTTCGGGAATCCAATTCACACATATGATATGCCGTTTTGAAGGTAATGAAGCATACATTACCACTAAACACTAACAATTACCATTTCATGGCATTTAAGCATCAAAAAGTTCATGTCAAGAACTATCAAACCCTAGTCAAACATCACAAAATCATTAATCGGGTTTTTGAAGTTTTCTAAATCAACCTATACATCAAAACGAAGCTAGTGATACTAGTAACACAATTAAAACATGAACTTTAACAATTTAACAACATTTAATCTTCCAAAATCAAAGATTAAGCACACCCATTTCAAATGTTCAACTAGTTACTCCAAAACAACAAATCGAACAAACAAAACATATATTCATGTTATACACGAGCCATAGACACTAACTAACACCATTTCAAGTAATTAAAACCAATTTAGAGAAATTTAGTGTTTTAGAAATGTTACCCAAACTCGATGAAATTGGTACCAAAATGTAGAGGATGAAGAGAGGATCACGAAAATGTAATTTATTTTTATGTTTGCTTCTTGATCCGATTTTAGATGATGAATTTGTGATTTTGGTGTTTATGTTCATAAAAGAGAAGTAGAGAGAAAAAGAGGAAGAAATGTGGAAGGTGTTGGTGGAAATGAATGGAGGAGGTGAAGTGGTTGACTAGTTGACCTAGTCACCACTTTGCCCACTTGTCAACTTAAGTCCCTCATGTTTCAAAGCGGGTGCGGAAATTAACCAAACGAATATTTTTAAAACGCTCGAGTAAACGGGTGATGTCAAAATTAAATAGCGGGAATATAATGAACGTTACTCACGGAAACTATTAATTTAAATACGAAAGATTATGTTTTAAAAAAAAAAAGACGGTGTTAAAATTAAATTTAACGGAAAAACGCGGGATGTTACAAATATGATACATATGTATTTAGTAGAAGTTATCATAACGATAATTGTTATATATATCATTTCGAGTTTCTTAACTTAGTAATCTCATTTCTTATGTATATCACACATTGTTAATATACTTAGTGAGATACTTACTCATCATAATCTTATGCCAACCATATATATATATATGTCTATATATACCACAACATGTAGTTTTTACAATTTTGTAACGTTCGTGAATCGCCGGTCAACTTGGGTGATCAATTGTCTATATAAAATTTATTTCATTTAATCAAGTCTTAACAAGTTTGATTGCTTAACACGTTGGAAACATTTAGTCATGTAAATATCAATCTCAATTAATATATATAAACATGGAAAAGTTCGGGTCACTACATAGCGAGGGTGATGTCAATTTCAAAGAACGTTGTGATGCACAATACAAGGTGGAGACGTTTAAGAAGTTTAACAATTACCTAGCTTGGGAATTCCTAAAAGACAAGCAAAAGTGGAACAATCCGACTCCACTTAAAACAACCAAACGTGATTGTATTAGTTTGGATGATTGTGATCTAGATGAGGAACCGGAAGAACCGGAAGAGAATCCAAATGCGGAGCTATATGGGGAGGATGCAACACCACGACCTCCCGGAAAATCAAGAAAATCAAAATCACAAAAGACGTCTTCGAGCTCCGCCGCTTCCGCAAGATCCTCGTTTGATGAAAGTGCAAGAGGCACTTTTGAATCAATGACTAGTTACTTTGATATGAAAATACTACAAATGTCTACCGCAGGAATGGATGAAGAAGATGCACAAGTTCTTCAAGCGAAGAAAGCGGCGATTCGGGCCACGCTTCGAAGTGGAAATTGAAGCGTTTCGTATTTGTCTTTAATAAATAGGAATTGTAATGTTTTTTTATTTATTTATGAATTGTAATGTTTTTTTTTAGGAATTGTAATGTTTAATTTTTATTTTAATGGAAGTTATTTCTATTTATGTTAATTTTTATAATTATATTCATTTATGTTATATTTAAAATCATAAAAATAATAATAAAAATATAAACTGACATGCCTAACTGACAGATGTCACCTCTCCCCACTTTTTCTGACTCAGCAAGTCAGGCCTGACATGCCAAGTGACCTCAGTCACCACTCCCAGTGCTCTAACTCCCACTCAAACTCACCAATGTGAAATGGAAAAACATTGCAAAATAAAAAACTAATATGAAAACAATAAGAATGAACGGAAGTTACAAAATGACCACATTGTAATTGTTCTTGTGCTCATTAATGTAAATAAAAGGCCAATATATAGCCTTGAAAGTAAACAACTTGTGCATGAAAGTAGGACACCGCTCCTACCATCTTAACACACTAAACCGTTCCTTGTAACTCGGTCAACACACTAGACTACAAGTTTCCACTAGACCACTACCAATTCAAATTAGCCTAAACCATTATAATATTAATATAACATACTAATAAATCCAACCACCAGCTACTACTAAAAACAATAAAAACGTGACTTAAAATAAGCACAAACTTTTTTTTTTTTTTTTTTGGTAAAGGGGTTACCCCTGCGAAGCTTTTATTAACGATAATAAAAGAATAGAGAAAACACAAAAGAGCAAGAGCTATAAGCGTGCCTTATAGCCATCTAACCACACCACAACGCTAGCAAAACTAAAACAAAAAAGACTACACTAGCGGAAAAGAACCACAAAACAAGAAAGACAACTATGCTAATCTCCAAGCAATCTTCAGCTCTCTAACTTGCCTTGACTCCTTAAAGCGAGTCGTCATTAACTTCAGACGAATCGAAGAATAAATATCATCAAATAGTCTATCTTTTGTTCGGGATTTTCCTTTGAACAACCTGCAATTACGCTGTTGCCATAGAAAATAAACCATAGCTGCAAACATGAGTTTAGATGCAACCACTCTAGCACTATTTATAGCTCCATCCGCCAAGCAATTAGAGATATGTGACCAATTATAGCTGTGAATTTGAATGTTCATGTATGGCCTCGCCTTATCCCAAACTGCCCGATAGAAATTGCACTCGAAAAACAAATGCGAGTAAGAATCTGAACACCCCTTACAAAGAGGACATAACAACGTTTGATTATGAATTTCCCAAGCCATCATCTTATCCTGTGTCTTCAATTTTTCCCTCATTAAAAGCCAAGCCACAAACGCATGACGAGGGATACATTGAGAAAACCAAATGACGTGAAACCAACTAACAACATGAGCTCTCGGACGCATAGCTTCATAAGCACCTGCTACTGAAAAATCACTAATAATCCCATCTACTCCTTTCCATTTAATACTATCAGTAGCATGTAGCAAAAAAAGGCACATTCATTTGTAACAAAGTTGGATATTTGTGAAACCAATACAGGGGCCAATTCCATTGATTATTTTGGATAATTTCATTAACCTTTGAATATGAATTATAGCCAGCTCCATTTATGTCGCGCCATGAAATAAAATCAATTAACGGACAACTATTATCCGATACATCAAACCAAGCAAGCGTATTATGACCATTTCCAATTTTATTAAAAATAAACTTATGAATTATGTCACGCGATTGCAAGAACTTCCTCCAACTCCAACTTACATCAGGTTTAATAGGTGCATCCCAAAACGACTTTGAGTGAAGGTGATAAGTGTGCACCCATTTAACCCACAATGATTCTCTATGATTCAAAACATGCCATACATGGGTTGCCATAAGCGCAGAATTTCAATATTTCAACCGTTTAATACACAGTCCACCTTCATCTTTTGGAAGACACAAATCAACCCATTTTACCTTAGCTTTCCCCTTTTTCATCTCCCCTTGACACCATAAGAACCCTCGTAACAGTTTTTCTATGTCTTTCACTATCGCGTCTGGCAAAATAAAAACCGAAGCCCAATAAACTTGCATTGAGGTAAGGACCTAGCTGAAGTCGACAAGCAAATGATAGGAACTTGTTCTTCCAATCGCCAATATTTTTCTTTACTCTTTCGAAAAGAATTTTACAGTCACTGTATAACAATCGGGACGATACTAAAGGCACACCAAGATATCGAATTGGAAGAGTGCCTTCATCGAATGGTAATAACTGAAGAATATGCGACTTTAGAGAAGGAGTAACATTATCAAAAAATGTCGTGCTCTTTGGAAGGCTTGGAGTTGTAACGACCCTGGATTTTCCAACGTTTATTTATTTATAATTATTATTAACACTTGTGATTTAATGAATGTATTGTTATACATTTACTTGTTACCATACTTGACTTTAAATGCCCGAAACGTCTTTGTGACACACGTACATTACACGAATAATATTTTTAGAATATTATTTACATTCATGATTAAGTTTTATTAATCATTTTAATTAACTAAGGTTATTAGTTAATTACTTGGACTTTAATTGGATTTATTTGTTAAATACTTGAACTTGGGCTTTGATTAGTGTGAATGGACTACAGAGCCCACCCTACTTCTTAAATGGACTAGTTAGCCCATTTATTTATGCTAGTATTACTTTCAAACTTAACTAGCTTGCTTAATGCTTATGGAATCTTGTTACTACACAATTACATCTAGTTACATGCTACTTCCCATGCAAATACACCTTGTAACCAACTTTTTAAGCCTTTACATGCAAGGACCTTGTGGACTAATCCCCCCCCCCCCCTTGGAACCCCAAAACCGTCGGCCACCCTTGGAGGAAGGGGTGTTCAAATCTTTTTTTTTTTACATTACTTACTTACTTGTATTCACTTCACTTTTCACACACAAACTCACTTCACAATTTCTCTAAACTTTTCTCTCTTTTTCTCTCATATACTTGTAAGTAATATGAACATTTTCTTCTCTTCTTTTCCTTGCAAAAACTGAAACCTTGCATCTCATATCATCATCATCATTTGTTCTTTGTTGTTGTTTATTTACTTGTTCTTGTTTGTTACTTACTTACTTGTAGTTATTTGTTGTTTACTTACTAATTATTAAGAATCAAACTTGTTAGTTTGATTCTTCATTTCAACTTGTTCTTACAAGACATACAAGAACATAAACTTTCTAGTTTATGTTCTACATTTAATGTTTGAAAGATTGTAAGTTCATATGTTGAAAAATCATACTTGTAATTCATGTTAGTAAACTTAAAGTTTACTTTTCTTAAAGATCAAGACTTTGGCTTGAATCTTTAACGTATGAACAAAAATGAACTAGTTACTTGTTTATTTAGTTTATTACTTCATTCTTGCACTTTTTAAATTCATGAATCATGTTGTTGTTGGTCAAGTGTTACTAGTTAACTTTGATCTCATTTTTCTTGAACTAAAGTTAACTTTAAAGGTTCAAGAACATGGAAGTATAACTTTTTAGTTATAACTTCATACACTTGTGTTAGATTTAACTTAATAACTTTAGATCTAGACCTTTGGGTCTTGGATCTTCAAGATCTAACTAAGAACTATGTTCTACATCTTAAGATCTTGATTAGTTAGTTTACTTTCAAGTTTGTAGTTCAATATTACTTTTATATTTCATGTATGTGTTAAATCTAAGACTTTGATGTAACTTTGGTTCATCAAACTACATACAACACTTAATTGAGTTGTGCTACATATCTTAGACTTGCACTAGTGTTATGATGGTGAACCTTGGTTAAGATGATGCAAACACATCGAGTTGTACACTTGAAGCTATATGCATCAAGGATGAGAACCGTGATAAGCATCGAGTACCAAGAAACCCACCGGAACCTACTGTTTACTATTTCTGGGTCTGATCAGTACGACCTGTGAAATGCCCCGTCCTAATCCATCTGGACGAAGTCCTCAACAGTTGGTCGCATTGCGAGGTTCTGACCTCTATATACCATGAACGACTCCATGTAATATGAGCAAATGCACAGCGGAAGATTTCTTTCATACCTGAGAATAAACATGCTTTCAAGTGTCAACCAAAAGGTTGGTGAGTTCATTAGTTTAACATAAATAATCATTTCATAATTTTAATAGACCACAAGATTTCATATTTCTATTTCTCATAAACATACGTCCCATGCATAGAGACAAAAATATCATTCATATGGATTGAACACCTGGTAACCGACATTCACAATATGTATATAAGAATATCCCCATCATTCCGGGATCCTCCTTCGGACATGATATAAATTTCGAAGTACTAAAGCATCTGGTACTTTGGATGGGGCTTGTTGGGCCCGATAGATCTATCTTTAGGATTCGCGTCAATTAGGGTGTCTGTTCCCTAATTCTTAGATTACCAGACTTAATAAAAAGGGGCATATTCGATTTCGATAATTCAACCATATAATGTAGTTTCGATTACTTGTGTCTATTTCGTAAAACATTTATAAAAATTGCGCATGTATTCTCAGCCCAAAAATATAAAGGGTAAAAAGGCAAATGAAACTCACGCATATAAATATTGTAAAAACAGTTAATAAAGCATTTGCATGTATTCTCAGCCCAAAAATGTAATGAGTAAAAAGGGAATAATGAAACTCACGCTTATAAATATTGTAAAATAGTTATTAAAACATTGCATGTATTCTCAGTCCCAAAAATGTAAAGAGTAAAAGGGAATCAAATGAACTCACCATACTGTATTTTGTAGTAAAAATACATATGATGACATTGAACAATGCAGGGTTGGCCTTGGATTCACGAACCTATATCATTTATATGTATATTAACACATATAATGGTAATCGAACAAATTTAGGTATTATTATTAATTATTATTTTAGTAACTTGTACGTTTCATTAATAACTAAATTAACTATATTTATTTTTATATACATTAAATAGATAATTAATATTTATTACAAACATATTAATATAGTTATGTTTTATGTAAATAATATATTTTTATATATAAAATCTTTATTTGATATGTTAATAATACTAATAATAATAATGATAAAAATAATAATATTAGTGTTAGAAATAATAATAAAAATAATAATGATAAAACTAATGACAATTCTAATAGTAATAATAATAATGATAGTTTTAATAATAAAAATGATAATTTTTATATAAAAAAATTAGTTTCAATAATAATACTACTTACATGAATAATAATAATAATAATAATAATAATAATAGTAATAATAATAATAATAATAATAATAATAATAATAATAATAATAATAATAATAATAATAATAATAATAATAATAATACCTAAAGGGATAAAGAGATCAAGTGTTGAGCCCAACACATAACCCAGTACTGTGCTCATTGGGCCTCAGCAGCCCACTCAACCTAGCAGCTCATTTAACAAATAAAGAAGCCCGCTATAAAAATCATGGATCTGTCTACAAAAATTTGGGTGGTCCAACAATTGTCTGAAAGAAAAAAAAAAAAAAACGCAGATGTCCTTAAACCAAGTGTTTGGTTAAACAATTAAAAACATGAAGCAATAACAGTACATTCGATAGTTGAGAAATCATATACACCGTACCTCATACGACTATGAAATCGATCAAGAAAAATTCCAACAGCAATCGACGACCAGTTTATTGAAACCATCAGGGGAGCCATCGATGAATTTAATCAGGGAAATAAGATTTAGGGTTCGCACATGGTTCAACATCGATCGATCGGCAAAAAGTTTGGATTATCAAAGGTAGTCGAAGCCTTCATCAATAATCAATTAGATGTAAAAATCGATTTCAGTTAAGTCTTTTACTTTTCGATTCAATTTAAAATTTTAATTTTATTAACAAAACTGATATATGTTTCATCGATTAAATCAAGATGAATTGGTTTCAAGCATCTGGAATCATAGTTACGGTAGTAGCAACAATCGATCGAGAGGAGAACAAGATGAGTTGTAGCAGTAACAGGTATGTGATTTTTATGGTGTTGGTTATGGTGATTAATTGGATAGAAACAGAAAAGATGGTTAAGATTTGCAACTGTAAACATGAGTAATAGAGGGTCTGTTTGGGTCTACAGGAACAGAAATGAAGGTGTTGTTGTGGTGTTGTTTTATGGTTGCAAACAGAAGCATTTGCTGCTGCAGTTGCAGCTACACACGTAGAACATAAACAGAAATAATAATGATGGGGTTTGTGAGGGTTTTCTTTTGGGTTTGGGCTGTCTAACAGGAAAATATAAATGGGTTTGATGGTAGGTTCGTGGGTTGCAAGAACAGAAACATAATAGTGTAACAACCGCAGTAGTTAACATAATAGTAGTGGTGATTAGTTGGATGTTGTGATGGAGGTTATGTAAATGAAACAGAAACTTTTAAAATGGTTTGATGGAGTGGTTGTTTGTGATGTTTAACAATTGTTGAGTGTTGTTTTGGGTGTCGAATAATAGCAAGAAGAAACAGAAATATACAAGCTGCGGTAGCAGTAGTATGCATTTGAGTTTTGATCGATTAAAGGATTGGGGCAGCAGCAGTAAATAGAACATAAAACGATGATGGTTGTGTAGGTTTTCGACTGAAAATAGCAAACAGTTGCAGCAGCAACTTTGATTGTTTATAGGAGATGAAGGTGGTGTTTTATGTGGTGAAGTGATGATAACGACTTGGGCTGCACTTGATCAGAAACAGAAACTGTCATGGTTGCAAGTTTAGGTGGTTTTGATTGGTGTTGAAAACGAAAGTGAGGCAGCAACAGTTTAGCAGCAACAATCTTCGTTCATTTGTGTTTTTGGTTGATAGAAATATAGAAGAGATAGTTGGTGATAGTTGTTCATGTGGGTGTGAGTGAATGGGTTTTGAGAATGAAGACACGGAATATATGATAGATATCAATCCCATCCCATATAACAATATCTATATACATATTTTTATATACTCCGTAAGTCAAATTACAAATAGAAAAAGAGAACATATAATTAGAGGTAGTGGAGTAGGTTGATGATTGAATTCAATTTGATATTTAATGATAACACATATCATATACATACAATTACAGTGTTCGATAATCAATGAAATAATATAGTAATAATAAAAAAATAATTTAAAAGAAACATGTGATAGTCTAATAGAAACTGTAGGCATCCATATTCTACCGACAGTTTTCACGAACTGTGTATCGTGCGAAATCAGTGGCAGATAAAAGTGTTCAGAAAAATCATATATTTTTAAATTAACTATATTTATTTATTTTGGTCATTATGGTATAAAATTCGATCATTAACTATTAAATAAAAATTACATTAATTAATCACTCACATCCCTAAGTAAAATATAAAAAGTTTTAAAATTCAACAGATAGTTCCCTAATACATTTTTAATAAGTCTAAAATTTATAGAACTCATTTTCGTATCACCGTTTATTTTAAAATTACATATGTTTGAATTTAACTTGTTTAATATCAATCGGAACATCAGACGAGTATTACAATTATTTAATATTTATTTTTAATATACTTTATTTATATATATAGATATATTTTAAATAAAAATTATTATAATATCCTATTTTTATATTATTAATTTTTAATAACAACAACATATAATACTTCAAATTATATTTCGAATTATTATTTATATACACATACACACATATCTATTTACAATTAATTGTTCGTGAATCATCAAGAGCAGTCGAAGGTCTATTGAATATATGAAACAGTTCAAACTTTTTGAGACTCGATAATATAGACTTTGCTTATCGTGTCGAAATCATATAAAGATTAAGTTTAAATTTGGTCGAAAATTCCCGGGTCGTCACTACCTGGGCTACTGTAGCGATGATTTTCAGTTATCTCTGTTCGAGTAGATAACTTTTCATTTAGGACTCGTCTTAATCCGAGTTACGGTTTAGGATTTATGGCCAACCCTCGGAACTCCTCTATTAAGATGATAATTTTTCATGATCTCCTCCGTCAAGAGGATGTTATCCGGTATTCTTCTACCCGAAATAAACGCAGATTGATTCAAACTCATCACATCTTCCAAGCACGATCTGATACGGTTGGTAATCACTTTGCTAATGCATTTGTAAATAACATTACAACACGAAATTGGCCGAAAGTCAGAAACTTTTAAAGGAGATTGTACCTTTGGAAGAAGAGCAATAAGAGTATGATTTATCTCCTTTAAAAGCCTTTCATTCTGAAAAAAATCTTTTACTGCCTTAATTACATCTTCACCAATGACATCCCATGCTTTCTTAAAGAAAGTCGAAGAATAACCATCCGGACCAGGCAATTTATTATCACCAATATCAAAAATAGCTGCTTTAATTTCTTGGCCCGTAACTTCACGAATCATAGCTACAGCCTTCGAAGGATTAATTTGCTTAGAAAACAAGGACTGCGGCTGATCAATGGGATCACAAAAATAAGCACAAACTTAGCGTAAGATATAAATCCGATTACACCAACAGAGCCTTGAATCATTACTACAAATCCTTGCATACACAAACACGCTTAACTTAGACTTACAGGCATAATATCAAACACATGGTGTGCACATAGTCCATAAGTTGGATCACATGAAACATATACAAAACAACACCTCAATACAAAACTAACACATGGTGTGCACATAGTCCATAAGTTGGATCACATGAAACATATACAAAACAACACCTCAATACAAAACTAACGTGTTGAAAATAATGAAAAGAAAAACGACTTCAACAAAATAACCTGAATGCACAACTAGTGACATATATGTCCCACTTCAAGATTTTTTACTAAAGTCAGCTGAAAATGAATTTTGTATACATCGAGTATAATTGAGTAATCAAATCAAATGAAAGAACTCATAAAGAACACCAGAATATACACTTTACCCCCTATAATTTAAAAAATAGTAAGAAACAGCACAATCTGAAATCTGAAATACAATAAAATGAGTAGTACAAATATGCCGGAAATTGAATTTAGTTCGACAACCAACCACACATAAAAAATATGGCGCAACTGATTTTTTCACCTCATCTGCAATTAACACCCATCACATACAATGACATACACAGATCGTTATCGTATAACCAAAGCTTAAATTGTAAAACTACGACCAACAGTAGAGTATTGAAAACTAGGGTTTCATTTTTACAGTTATTTCAAACGAAGAATGAGGATTTTGAGAGGCTTAAGCAGGAGCTAGTTGAGACTATAGCACCACTTGATCGTGGTGCGGATGCTACTGATACACAACAAGAACGCGTTGATCAGGTTCTGTATTTATTTAATTGACTGCCTTATTGTAAATGGGTTAAACTTAATTTTAAATGGGTCACATGTAATTAGGGTAGAATTAGTGTATATGTTTGCATGTAGTTAGTGTAGAATTATTAGCCAAACATTTAAAAGCCCCTTCAGTAAAAGCAACAATAACATTCATCATCTCACTTTACTTCTAGAAACAAATGAACAAAGTCAGGGTGATAAGTTATTTACTTTTAGGGAGTTGATTTGATCGGTTTTGGTTCGTTCTCATTTATGGGTTTAGTAAATGGAGAGGGGATCCAAAAGATCGAGATCAAGATAACAAGCGTTGAAATGAAATTAAGTATGTGTAAATGATTTCAATCTGGTTAAGGTTTCCTAAAAGTACGGATGTTGTTCAGATTGCCCGTAAACTTGAAGCAGGGAATAAGGTAAAGGAGCCACTTAAATCTGACTTGCTAAATGGAAAATGGGAGCTTCTATACACAACATCTCGATCAATTCTGCAAACAAAGGTGACAATGTTAATTATATGTCTCTTTTGGTATGTAGTTTATGAAAGAACAATATATAAATGGTGTGTAAATCGACACATTTGCTTCTAAAATTTGCAGGCTTTTTGTACCGTACAAAAACTGTCAATTTACTTTAGTTTATCAATTTCTATTTACTAGTTACACACCTTTGATTAATAGGTAAATGGATAAGGTTTTTCTGTTCAGGCTACCCAGGAAAGGAGAGTATTAGTTTACTCAGCATATCCAGATATCCCGTGACAGTTTCCGACCCTTTTTCCCAAGGTTGCAAAAATCGTTACTCGAGGAGTACTCGATCGGGACCTTTTAAGCAGTACTGGGCAACTCGGGGGTTCTCGGATGTTGAGTAAGTTTGACTTTGATCGATTTTGGCCGATTTTTGACCAATTTTGACTGATTTTCCGAGCTTCGACCGAGCTTGACTAATTTTTCGAATTAATTCTGAGTTTTGGCCATGTTTGACCGTGTTTGACTAAGTTTGACCAAATTTGACCGAGTTCTTGCCAAGTACTCCCCGAGCAGTCAAAACCGAGTACTCGCTGAGTAATTTCAAACACTGTTTGTATCGGGTCACCCCTGGATATGCTTCGAGGGTGGTTTGAACATCAAACATCTTGAAGGAAACAGGGTCCAAAACAGTGGAAGAATGTGAGGTTTGACCCTTTTCCTTATTTAGGTTTGACCCTTTCCAACCGTTTCATCCCAAGTTACACATCTTTATCGTTTAATCAATTGTTGTTACAACAACGATACTCAATCTCACGAGAGTCAGGTATTAGGGAGGTAAGATGTAGACAATCTTTCCTCTACCTAAGAGTAAAAATGGAAGTCATATCTCTACCAGCAAGTAGAGGAAATTGTTTCTCCACCCATGGTTAGAAATAGTCATCCCACCCTTTTTTCGAGAATAGAGAGACTCCTTCCAGAAGGACCACTGGCCAAAGGTTGTAAGGTTTTCCCTGTTCGGGTTACTCGGGAGGGCGAGTAAACCAACCTCATACTCCAATTTATGCAGCCAGCAAGATTACTCCCTGGTTGTTTCCAACCCTTCTCTGGTCACCACAAGATTTGAACCTCAGACCTCTTGCAAAGATATCATAGCCCCAACCACTCGGACATCTACCTCTACTCTAGTCAATTGCTTTTGTTCCTCATAATTTCATTTCATTGAAGGGCACACTTACTTGGTAGGAGTAGTTAAACACTTATAGCAATTAGTTTTTTATGCAACTTATTGCTTATTGCAGAGACCTAAAATTTTAAGAGCAAATGGAAAGATTTACCAGGCAATCAATGTGGACACTCTCAGAGCACAAAATATGGAAACTTGGCCCTTCTTTAACCAGGTGTTTCTCTTGATTAATTTATCATGCACATACCTTCAATCATTCCCTCTTTCGAAAACCATAATATAAATATAATGTGTAATCTGACACACAGTTCAATGTAGGACTTAAAGTATGATCGCCCGTCAATAATTTCTTTTTTTAGTAAAAAAGGGAACTTAAGGGTCGAAGCTTAAGGATGTTTTGTGACACTCTGCTGCTACGTTTTTTGCAGGCAACTGCCAATCTAGTTCCTCTTAATGCAAAAAGAGTGGCAGTAAAGTTTGACGCTTTTAAAGTGTTTGGTCTGGTATGTGAAAATTGAAACTGTGTTAATTATTGCTATAAAATAAAAACATTTAGGTTGTTTATCGTTTTTTGTATTTTGCGGAACCCAAATTTTCGCTTCAGTGTATAGCGTTTACTTGATGTAAGAAACTAGGAATAAACGAAGATGGGCCCTATAAAACAGAAAGTGGAAAAAAAAATTATCAATAAACAAGAATTAGCAAGTCATGTTATACAATTTACAGATGCCATACGCATCGACTTGACATGTGTTAATGTTGTTAACCACTACTTATATTAATTATCAGATACCTATCAAAGCTCGTGGAAGTGGACGTGGTCAATTGGAAATAACATACTTGGATGAAGAGTTAAGGTTCACAATGCATGATCTGTTACGTCGCTACATTATTTTGCTTTTGTCAAAGGATATTTTGACCGTTTAGTAAGTGGTCAAAATATTTCTGTAAAGTATATGAACTATATTGGGTAATGGGTATCACAAATTTAAAGTTAATAGCAACATTAAACTGCACACCAAAAAAAAAAAAAAAACACTTTTCTCAAGGCAAATCACAAGTATTCATTTCCATGGCTGTGAGGAAACTTGCTTGACTCACAAGTATATGAACTTATAAAACTAGTGTATTTTTCACAAACTTTTTCCATCATTCGCATGATAATGCTAAACTATTGATATTTTGCAGGAATGAGTGGTTTTGGACAACATTTGTATCTGTGAATATAAATAGCATCGACTTTACTGTTTGTTCTGTTATTGTGTTTCTCCTCACATTTTTAATAGATATTACTGTGGTAATTTGATTTCATGTCTGCAGGATATCAAGAGGCAATGAAGGAAATTTGTTTATATTGAAAATGGTGGATCCAACATATAGAGTTCCTATTTAGTTAATTTCCGTACAAGAGCTGCTGTACAAGAAAACTACCTAGTATAGTTTCACTATACATGTGTAAAAAGTCAAACATGTAATTATATTTCTAGAGACAACGTTGTAAATGTCGCTAGTTGGGGACTAGTTGTTGGAAATTTAGTGTAATTGAGGGATTTAATCTACACTTGTAAACGGATTAGGAGGTACGGAGTGTACACCCATTAAGTGATAGATTGTCCGGACCCGAAAGTGGTTTTCCATTATCACAAATTTGAGTGATTACGGAAGTATTATTCCTGCACTAGGTGAAACATCTCCATCGTGGAAATAAAACAAACAACTTTATGTAAAGGATTTGTTTTAGATTTGAAAACGAGTTGTTGGAAATAAAACAAACAACTTTATGTAAATGATTTGTTTTAGATTTGAAAACGATTTCCTTGATTTGGTTGTTGGAAATAAAACAAACAACTTTATGTAAAGGATTTGTTTAGATTTGAAAACGATTTCCTTGATTTGGTTGTTGGAAATAAAACAAACAATTTTATGTAAATGATTTGTTTTAGATTTGAAAACGAAATTAGTTAGTGAAACATCTCCATCGTGGAATAATACTTATTTTTGGGTGCCTATAAATAAGGACTATCATTTATGAGAATAAGATATACGAAAAACACCTTAATACTCTTATGCAAAAGAGTTTTTGTTTACTGCCAATAACAAGAACTAATCTCTGTCTTATCCCAAAGTGATATTCGTGTAACCCAGGCAATAAGGGTCGAATAATTACTTTCGGAAAGTGATACCACGATTCAGTGATTTATCCGGCTATCGATTATTTTACCCTACACGAAATTTCAATAAAACCTCCAACAATCGAAAGTAATTATTCGTTATAATCGATGGCGGCTACGATGAAACACATGACGGCGAATTTCTCCAAACTTGATAAGTTTGAGGGAATTGATTTTAGGAGATGGCAAAAGAAGATGCACTTCTTTCTGAGCAGCATGAGTGTGGTGTACGTACTCAGCACACCAATTCCTGAAGATCATGGTGATGATGCCACTATTGAACAAATTCGGAAAAGGTGTGATGTTTGCAGCGTGGTATACGAAAATAGCTTATATTTTTACAGGAAATACTATTAAATACGATACATTTTTACACAAGATATTTATTTATTTATAGAATGGATATACTTAAACCTTGCTACAACACTTATAGGCAGTGTACCTAATCGTACAGTAGTGTAGTTTTTAGTAAGTCCGGTTCGTTCCACGGGGAATCTTTTTTAAACAAAGCTTAACGCTATATTAGTTTACTTTTATAAAAATACAAATATATATATAAAAGTAATATTATTATTATAAAGGGGGGGTTTACCGTTTAATGACCGGTTTGTCGATTTTAAAACTTTAGTCGCAGTTAAACCCAAATGTAAAATAAATACAAGACTTAAATTAAAGCATAAAGTAAATAACGATAATGAAATTGCGAATAATAAAAGTGCGATAAAATAAACTTGCGATAATTAAAAAGTACGATAATTAAAAGTGCAATTAAATACAATAATAATAAAAATGCGATAATTAGAAGTGCAATTAAATATAAAATAAAGGAAATTAAATATGAAATAAAAGAATTATGCTTATTTAAACTTCCATAATCATGATGTTTGACGTGTTGATTTTAGTTTTATGCACATGGGTTAATTGTCCTTTGTCCTGGATTATTTAATATGTCCGTCTGGTTTTTGTCCATAACAGTCCATCAGTCATAAATATAAAGTGCGAGTGTCCTCGTCAAATTATCCTTATACCCGAAGTTAAATATTCCAACTAATTGGGGACTTAAACTGTAACAAGATTTTAATACTTTGTTTAATAATTACACCAGGATGTCGACTGAGTGTAACCCAAGGTTTTAATATTTTGTTATCAATTATACCAAGTGTCCTTGTACATAATTTCACCCATGTTTTAATTATTCTAGTAGCTATTAATCCATTCCCGTGTCCGGTAAAATGAACGATTATTCGTACATATAAATACCCCGCCCATCGTGTCCGATTGAGTGTATATGGTAATTTATAGGGACGCCCAATTGTAAATCTTTATATTAACATTAACAAACTATCAAACAAATATAAAGCCCATTAATAGCTCATAGTCTAATTTCCACAAGTGTCGTTCTTTTGTCCAAACCCCAATTATGGTACAAAGCCCAATTACCCAATTTTAGTAATTAGCCCAACATCATGATTACTTCGGATTAAATAAGCATAATAATAACTTAGCTACGAGACATTAATGTAAAAAGGTTGAACATAACTTACAATGATTAAAAATAGCGTAGCGTTACACGGACAGAATTTCGACTTACACCCTTACAACATTCGCTAACATACCCTTATTATTAGAATTATAATTAAAATTAAAATATAAATTATAAATATATATATATGTTTTACGTATGAGAAAAGAGAAAGATGGATATGTTTTTGGTGCACCAAAGCTCGATTTTTATAGGCATGTGGGCTGGAACTGGGGCTCATGCGATCGCATGGATTTTTGCCTTCCAGGCCATGCGATCGCATGGCCAGCTGGGGAGGCTCATTTTTGGTTGTTTTCTTCTGCCGACGGTTTTATAAATAATATAATATATTAAATAATTATAAGAATTATTTAAATATTATATTATATTTATGTGCATAGTTGACTTGTAATTTTTAGTCCGTTGCGTCGAGCGTTGAGAGTTGACTCCGGTCCCGGTTCCGGATTTTCGAACGTCCTTGCGTACAATTTAATATCTTGTACTTTGCGTTTTGAATCTTGTACTCTTGTAATTTCGAGACGTTTCTTATCAATAATTGGAACCTCTTTGATTGTATTTTGTACTTTTGAGCTTTTTGGTTGTTTGCGTCTTCAATTCGTCGAATCTGTCTTTTGTCTTCACCTTTTATTATTTAAACGAATATCACTTGTAAATAGAACAATTGCAACTAAAAGCTTGTCTTTCTTGAGGAATAATGCTATGAAATATATGTTCGTTTTTAGCATTATCAAATATTCCCACACTTGAGCGTTGCTTGTCCTCAAGCAATATCGTCTTGAAATACTAGAATCACTTCTTTATTCTTCACACTTTGTACATCAGTGATTTCTATACGGCGGTATAAACAATGATAGTAACGATAGAACCATGGTTAAAGGTGGGTGTGTCATCCACAGTTGCCTCGGGTTTAGGTCAACGACACTTGCAATCAAATAGCCGATTTACTTTCGGTTTCCAAAGCAAAGTGCACATTTGAAAGGCGGTTTACAGTCCCACATGACTATGAAAATGTAGATCCTTAAGGAAATTGGATCTTTATGAAAATATTTGATCTTTTGAAAATTCAATCTAGCTTTTACCCTAGATAAGTTTTCCGGAATAACCCTTCACCGGTGTTTGCAAAATATTTTTGTGGGTTTGGTGGGTTTCAGATTTGAAAATTTTAGCTCAAAACTTGCGGTTTTGTGTCACCCACTTGCTAACCTTGTATTTGGAAAGCAACACGTCCAGTTTACTTGTCCCGTATATTACCTTTCGATAAACTACCGTCTGGTTGTAAAGGAAAGCGTTGAACAAGCAACTGTTAAGGCAATGTCCCCTGACATTCTTTTAATTATGGTCTATAACGTGTCGGACGCAATTACTATCCTTGGTAGGAGCAATAGTAAAGCTCACCCTTACGATTTTTTTTGTCTGGCACAAGGTCCTGTCTTTGACCATGCTATGCAACCACCGTTCTTACGGTTGTCACCCGATTTGGTTCAGGTGACCTAATGAATTCCAGGTGAATTCCTAGGATTTTACGTTCAATGGTAATGAACGCATTGAAAATAGGGTTTTCAGAAAACAAATCGGTTTGTAATTTTGATCAAAATATTTTCTCGTTCAAGCTCGAGTTTAGATATCATTGAATTCCATGAGTTTGTAATTCTCAATCTTTAAAGTCAATCTCAAGGATTGAGTAATATCAATCTTAAAAGCTGATTTTTGATCTTTTAAGGAGATTATCCTTTCTGGAGATCTGATTCATTAGTCTTATCAAGCTAATTTGCACGGTGCCCCCCCCATTGTACGAGATAAATCCTTCTCATGGTTAGGATAAATCTGACCACTTGGCGACCCTGTTTAATGCTGAGGTCCGTGGATTTCCTGCTGATTTTAGTGATGACTTTTCTAGATTTTTCGTCAACCTACAGCTGGTCTGGACGACAACTTCTTGACCTAAATCAAGAAGCGCGTGTCTTTTTCGGAAGACTTTACTTCTTTTTAATGATGGAATTGATTCATCGTGTAGATCCATCTCTTCTTTTCTTTCATCGGGTAAAATGGTTTAGTTTAGTCCAAAGCAAAAGTATTTTCAGTTATTTGTTACAGATATATGTGACATATGTTTAAGATAACTTGGTAAATTTTCCCACACTTGGCTTTTATTTTCCTCTTTATCGTCCTCTATTCCATTTTAAATGAATTTCAACATTTTGGTTTGTTTCTCAATTTATGTCCTTTCCGAGGTAACAATAATTTCGGTGTTAAAACCTAGTTTTATCGTTCATAAATATGTATAAACATGATTTTAAGTTCATTTAATTGAAAATTTTGAAAAATTTTACTAGAATTGGGTAGTCAGTATATAAGACTAAGGCTGTTCTTTATTATCAGAGAGCACTAGAAACCAAGTGTATAAAGTAAAAAATTTTAAAATCCGAAAGAATTTAACCCCTTCCCACACTTAAGATCTTGCAATGCCCTCATTTGCAAGAAATCAGGAATAATTTAAATTATTGAGGGTGATTTGTGTGAAAATGATTAAATTTTTACCAAAGTTTCCAAATATATTGGCGTTTGTTTGCTGAATGATAAATGGTGCATAGCATTTGTTCATTTCGTCTGTTGTTACATCACATTTATTTGTCATCTTGTCGTCAAAATTAGTAGCTTTTGCTGAACTTAATGCCAGTCTTTGAAAATGCGCTGTTTTACCCTGTTTTGAACAATCGACAATATACATATATACAAGTATAATCATGCATGGCAATTTGAAATGGGACTTAATATCCCACTTTCAAATTCTAAATATGAAATATTAGTACACAATAATAATAAAATAATAAAAATTACACAAATTTATCCAATAACATAAGTTTAAACATGAAAAAGTCAAAAGATAAAAACATAATAATCATAAAAATAACCAAATGGAACTAAATCAGTCTGGATAGGGGTTCCAGTTCATCTCATCGGGTGGGTTCCATTGTTGGTTATAGGTGTTCTGATAGGCTTGGTTATAGTCATACCGGTTAAAGGGTGGTCGGATATCGGGGCTATGTGGCGGAAAATGAGCAGGTCGAGTAGGTACATAGTTATTTGGTACCTGATATGATAGCTGGCTCATGATTTTGTGCTGATGAACTAACCAGCTATCATGTTGGCGTCGCCTATAATCCTCGTATACTCGCTCGGAGTTCCACTGCTCATACATACTATGTCTTGCCGCGTTCGTCATTGCTTCCTCATCTATACGAACGTGGACGTCAAGAATAGGATCTCGAAAGACATCCCTAATGTCTTCCGCCTCCTCCATTTCCTCGTCTGAGCCTCTCTCTACCTGAGGATGAGATCCCTCATAGAGTACTGCATGGATACGTCTACTTTTCAATACCTTAGCACCCACATAAACCTTCAATCCTAAGGGCTCAACCTGTTCTCTACAAATCTGTAATGGACCCCCTTGGTTCCTATCAACACCTAAATACTCTCCAATGAGAGTAACAAAAATACCTCCTCCTATTATACTCCCGTCCTGCATTCCCTCTACCATTTTAGATAAATAAAAAGCAACACAGTAAGGGATATTGACAAAGCTTCTAGGATCCCGAATACACTTTAGGTAGAATAAATCATATAAGGTAATTTTTTCTTTATTATGACCTCTTTGTGTAATCGAGTTAGCCAAAAATCTATGAATAATACGAAGCTCGGCTCTATCAATATGTGTATAGGAGTGTCCTCCTGCTCGTGTAAAAACATCAAAATGTGACATACGCCTCCAAATTGCGTCAGCGTCAAAGTTACTATCTACCCGTTCACCATAATGAATCAAGTTTGTACAATCGGGTAATAGCAACTCACCAGGAGTATATATCTGTAAGGCCCTGGCCATGTCCAGCATGGACATTCTGTACATCCTACCGCCAAGGATAAACCTAAGAAATCTTCTATCATCTATCCTAACTATATTTGTATCAAGTGATACAGTACTCATCAACTCAACACACCATTCCTTATATACAGGTCTACGAATGGTGAAAAGACGTTCCCAATCTGTAAAAGAAGAACTACCATACCTTTGAACTAAAAGCTGTCTAACACGGTCAGCTAGATGGACCGTTTCCAAAGGGGCCCAATCAATTACCCTTGGCACCTCTACATTTTTTGTTACCAATTTGAATTTGTTCCTTTGATATGTCTCGTAATCTCTCCATCTTCTATCAAATCTCAGATTAGGATGTAGAGTGTGCTCAGGAATTGTTGGGAATTCTACTGGCGGCCTCATTGGGAATACTATGAATTCATCAACAAACTGTACTGGATCATAATAAGGTATGTGCTGATCAGGCTGTTGTTGTTCCTGTTGCGGTTCTTGTTCGTGTTGCATTTCTGGTTCTTGTTCTGGTGCTGGTGCTGGTCGTCTAGATGATGATGCTCCTGAACCTCCAGTATCGGCTCTCTGTAAAACACATTAAACACAAAAATTGTGCATCCAAATATGCATTAGTATTAGCAAAATAACAACTTAAAACAATCACTATAACATGTTAAATCAAAATTAAACTTATACACATTTTCACAATTTTTCACAATTCTACACTTTTCAAATAAGCACATATGAAAATGTATACAAAATTCATAAGTATTTAACTCAAATAACATGTCAAAATATTCATTATTAATAATTAAACAAGTCTCAAATGGCAAATATATCAAATTAATCAAGTTCATGAATTTTGGACTTAAAAAGTCCACTTTAATCTCCAAAAATCATGTTTAGGATCATTGTTTGGATCATTTAACTATCTAAACATGTTACACTACTCAATTTAGCAATAATTCATGACAAAAATTGGCCATAACCTGTTTATATCAAAAAGCCCCAAATTGCTCAAGAACACAAACCCTAGATTTCTAAAAATTTTGAAGTTTTTGGCTTCAAATCATGTTAAATAGCATCAATCTAGGTTATACATGCATAAAATACTAACAATTTAACACTAATTACACTAGAAATTAACAAAATTGCATTAGGTAAAAAAATTGGTAATTATCACAAAAACTAGAAATTTATAGAGTTTAGGGGTGTAATTTTTACCAATTTGCTGAAGAATGAGAATCTAGGCATGATTAGAGCAAGAAAAATGACGAATTACGGTGGAAAAATGGCGAAAAATTGGTGAATTTTTGGGTGAGTTTCGGGTGTATGTGTGTGTGTTGTGGTGAAGAACAGACCCGTTGCTGTTATTTGTTTCTGACCTGCATTTGGTCCCCATGCGATCGCATGGGTTCTAAGTGCAAACCCCATGCGATCGCATGGGGTGCCGGCTACAGTGTTTTTTTTTTTTTTTTTTTTTTTTTTTTAAAACCTTATGCTTTATAAAACTTATAATTAATTAAATTTTAAAAATTTTGTTTTCCTTTAGGATCGAGGGCGTTTCGGATCGTTGTCCTAGTCTGTCTCTCGACAAAATTTTAAAATTTGTCAAATCAAAGCGCGGTTTTTTAAAAGTAAAGATTTTTGGAGTTTTTTTAATGTTTTTGGCATACTTTAATTCAATAAGATTAAAAATAATGATAATAAAAGTTCTCGTCCCTCCCTCGGGTAAAGCAATTTCGGTTCAAAGACCTAGTCTTCAACTTACGACGAATTTTAAAAATCATATTTTTAACTTAATGAGATAAAGTAAATTTTTGTTTTTAAATTCACACAACTTAAATATAAAATTAAAAATTCACACCAAACTTAATTTTAAAAATTCACATTATAAATTCACACCAAACTTATATTAATTTTTCAAATATTTACATTTTTAAAAATATTGTTTTTACAAAGTTTACAATATTAATTTAAGATTTAAATATTAATTTTAAAAACATGGTAAAAATAAAATTAAAAATCTTTTTGGCTTTTTATCCCACTTTAATCAATCAAATATTATCAAAAATATGCGCCCCTCTTTTCGGTAAAGTAATTTCGGTTCCAAGACCTAATTTAACTCATGACGAATTTTTGAAATATTTTGGGTTGATTGATTAAAGATATTTATACCTTAAGAATAAACGTTAAATTTCGCAGTGATGTAATAAATTTTTGAATGATATCAATAATTTCGGTCGCCAAACCTAATTTTATTCAATACCAATTTAATACTTTTTAGCGAACAAATTAGCGTTTATTATCAAAAGGTTAAAAATAAAAATAAAAATAAAAACTGTACAGACATACCTGTGAAATAGATTTCTTAGTTATATGATCTATCCCATTCATAAGATAGTCGGTTTAATTGGTTTTCCATGGCTACATAGGCGTAACCTCGAGCATTCAGTGTCTTTTCTTCTAAACATATGAACGGTCCGTCTCTGCATAAAGTAACAAATTCGGTATTTGAATAGGTTTGATTATTTGAACATTTACCTCCATGTGACCATTTTCCGCATTTGTGACATCTTTCTAGGTGTCGTGCTCTTCTTTTCGCTGCGGATTTTGATTTTCCTTTACCAAATTGTAATTTATTATCTTCGCATCTGGATTCTTTTCTAACTCCGTCCATTCTTTCTCTGATTACTGATACTAATTCACTCGGTAGTATGTCATTATTACGTTTAGTGATCAAAGCGTGTAGCATTAGACCATGGTTTAGTTCACAGGCAGTCTTCATTTTGTAAAAACCTAAAAAAAATAAAAATTCAGAATGGGGGGAGAAGACTAGTTCTTTAGGGTCTGCTAGGGAAAGACCATTCGGGTTCCATTTTCGAGATTTACACGAAAACAGACAATCTAACTCTAACAGAAATACATATTATCCTTTAAAGACTTGATTCTCCCCACACTTAGTTAGCTGTGGTGTCGAAATTATGATTAACTTCGTTGTCGACTTCCATCGTACCATGTATGTAATGTTTAACTGTGACCATTAACTTTAAATTCCATCCCATTTGAATTTATTAATTCTATCGTTCCGTATGGGAAAACTCTTTTGACTATGAATGGTCCAGACCATCTTGATTTCAATTTTCCAGGAAATAGCTTGAATCGTGAATTGTAAAGAAGAACTCTGTCTCCTTCTTTAATTTCTTTTGAACTTCTGATTCTTTTATCATGCCATTTCTTCGTTCTTTCTTTATAGATTAACGAATTTTCGTATGCTTCATGTCTTAATTCTTCTAATTCGTTTAGTTGACTTAATCGTAGACGTCCAGCTTCATGTAAATCAAGATTACATGTTTTCAAAGCCCAAAATGCTTTGTGTTCAATTTCTACTGGAAGATGACATGCTTTTCCATAAACAAGTCTAAAAGGTGTGGTTCCAATTGGAGTTTTGTAGGCTGTTCTAAAAGCCCAGAGTGCATCCTCCAATTTAATGGACCATTCCTTCGGATTTGATCCTACGGTTTTCTCTAGAATACGTTTTAAAGCTCGGGTGGTATTTTCAACTTGTCCACTTGTTTGTGGATGATATGCGGTGGAGATTTTATGAGTTACTCCATATCTTTTAAGAACTTTCTCAAGTTGATTATTACAGAAATGAGTACCCCGATCACTTATTAAAGCTTTCGGTGTTCCAAACCTTGCAAAAAGACGTTTTAAAAAATTGACTACAACTCGTGCATCGTTAGTTGGGAGAGCTTGTGCTTCCGCCCATTTAGATACATAATCAATGGCTACGAGTATATATAGATTATTATGAGATTTTGGAAATGGACCCATAAAGTCAATACCCCAAATGTCAAATACTTCACATACTTGGATGACATTTTGTGGCATTTCATCACGTTGACTTATTTTTCCGGCCCTTTGACATGCATCACAGGATTTGCAAAGAAGGTGTGCATCTTTGTAAATTGTAGGCCAATAGAATCCAGCATCATAAACTTTTCTTGCTGTTAGTTGAGGCCCATAATGCCCTCCAGTTGGTCCTGTGTGACAATGGTTTAATATTTTACTAGCTTCATCTCCAAATACACATCGGCGTATTATTCCATCGGGACAACTTTTAAACAGATGTGGATCTTCCCAAAAATAGTGTTTTATATCACTGAAGAATTTCTTTCGTCTTTGGTACGATAATCCTTTTTCAAGGAATCCACAAACTAAGTAGTTTGCATAGTCTGCAAACCATGGGATTTCTTTATAATCTATCTTCAATAGATATTCATCAGGAAAGTTGTCTTGTATGGTCGATTCATTTAAAACTTCTAATTCGGGATTTTCAAGACGAGAAAGATGATCAGCGGCGAGATTTTCTGCTCCTCTTTTATCTCGGATTTCAATATCAAACTCTTGTAAGAGTAAGATCCAACGGATTAATCTTGGTTTAGCATCTTGTTTTGAAAATAGGTATCTAAGAGCAGAATGGTCGGTATAGACCACTGTTTTTGCTAGAACGAGATATGATCGAAATTTGTCAAAAGCAAAGACAATAGCAAGGAGTTCTTTTTCAGTAGTTGTATAGTTCGTTTGTGCTCCTTGTAACGTCTTACTAGCATAATATATAGGTTGAAATCATTTTTCAATCCTTTGTCCTAAAACGGCTCCCATTGCAAAATCACTTGCATCGCACATTAGTTAAAATGGTAGATTCCAATTTGGTGTTATCATGATCGGTGCATTAGTGAGTTTCTCTTTAAGAATATTAAAAGATTTGATACACTCATCTGAAAAGATGAATGGAGCATCCTTTTCTAGGAGTTTATTCATAGGAGTGGCAATTTTAGAAAAATCTTTTATGAAACGTCGGTAAAAACCGGCATGCCCTAGAAAACTCCTAACTCCTCTAACATTGGTGGGATGTGGAAGTTTAGCAATTACATCTACTTTAGCTCTATCCACTTCAATTCCTTCTTTTGAAATTTTATGTCCAAGAACGATGCATTCTTTAACCATGAAATGGCATTTCTCCCAATTAAGTACTAGATTTGATTGTTCGCATCTAAGAAGCATTCGTTCCAGATTAACTAGACATGATTTAAATGTATCACCGAAGACTGAAAAGTCATCCATGAAAACTTCCATGCATTCTTCTATCATGTCGTGAAAAATCGCCATCATACACCTTTGAAAGGTTGCAGGGGCGTTGCAAAGTCCAAATGGCATGCTTTTGTAAGCAAAAGTACCATAAGGGCACGTGAATGTGGTTTTCTCTTGGTCTTCGGGTGCTATTGGAATTTGAAAATATCCGGAAAATCCATCTAGAAAACAATAGTAACTATTTCCGGCTAATCTTTCCAACATTTGATCTATGAAAGGTAAGGGAAAGTGATCTTTTCTGGTGGCGTCATTTAATTTTCTATAATCAATACACACACGCCATCCTGTTACAGTCCTAGTAGGAATAAGCTCATTTTTCTCATTTGTAATGACAGTCATGCCACCCTTCTTAGGCACGCATTGAACTGGGCTTACCCATGGACTATCAGAGATTGGATAAATTAAACCTGCATCTAGCAGTTTAATAATCTCTTTCTTAACTACATCTTGCATATTAGGATTTAGTCTTCGTTGGCGTTGCACATACGTTTTATGACCTTCTTCCATAAGGATTTTATGTGTGCAATACGAAGGACTTATTCCTTTAATATCATGAATCTTCCATGCAATGGCTGGTTTATGAGCTTTCAACACAGAAATGAGTTGTGATTTCTCATTTTCAGTAAGAGAAGACGATATTATTACAGGTAATTCAGATTCACCATGTAAATAAGCGTATTCCAAATGGTTTGGAAGTGGCTTTAACTCTAATTTCGGAGGTTCTTCTATCGATGATTTATATCGATATTTGTCTTCTTCTTTTAGCATTTGAATTTCTTCTGTTGTTGGTTCATATCCATTAGCTATAAGTGTAGCTAACATTTCAGCTTCATCAATTGGTTCATTACCTTCACCTAAAGAACATTCTCCTGTTCCTTGTAATTCTGGAAATTCTTCTAATAATTCTGCATGTGCATCTATAGTTTGAATATAATAACATGTATCATCTGCAGATTGTGGTTGTTGCATTGCTCTATCAACTGAAAAGGTAACACTCTCATCCTCTATACTTAGGGTCAATTTCTTACCGAACACGTCTATCATTGCTTTAGCCGTGTTTAAGAATGGTCTTCCTAATATGAGAGGAACTTGAGAATCTTCTTCCATGTCCAGAACAACAAAATCTACTGGAAATACTAAAGTACCAACTTTAACTAGCATGTTCTCCATTATCCCTCTAGGATATTTTATTGATCTATCGGCTAGTTGTATGCTTATTCTGGTTGGTTTCAATTCTCCAAGGTCTAGTTTAGCGTATAGTGAATACGGCATTAAATTTATACTAGCACCTAAGTCTGCCAATGCTTCTATTGAACTAAGACTACCCAGAAAACATGGAATTGTGAAACTTCCTGGATCAGATAATTTTTCTGGTATCTTATTCAACAGCACTGCTGAACAATTAGCATTCATAGTAACAGCCGAGAGTTCTTCCATTTTCTTTCTATTTGAGATTAGATCTTTCAAGAATTTAGCATATCTAGGCATTCCTGAAATCACATCAATGAAAGGAAGATTTACATTTATCTGTTTAAACATATCCAAAAATTTGGATTGCTCGGCTTCAAGTTTCTCTTTCTTCATTTTACTCGGGTAAGGAAGTGGTGGTTGGTATGGTTTAACATAAGGTTTATCCTTAACTGTGTTATCTTCATTAACCTTTTCAACTACCGGTTCTTTTTCCTTATCTTGATCAGGTTGTGGTTCTTGTGGAGTAGGAATGGCTTCATCAGAAGTTACAGGTATTTCAGGTGGTTTAAGTGTTGTACCACTTCTTGTGGTAATGGCTTTAGCTGTTTCATTCCGGGGGTTAGCATTTGTATCACTAGGTAGACTTTCCGGTTTTCTTTCACCTATTAACCTTGCTAGGTTACTTACTTCTTGTTCCAGATTTTGAATAGAAGCTTGTTGATTTCTAAATGCTTGAGCATTTTGTTCATTGGTTTGTTTTTGAGATGTGAAAAACTGCGTTTGAGTTTCAACTAGCTTCGTCATCATATCTTCTAAATTCGGCTTTTTATCATCGGTTTGTTGTGGTGGTTTGTTTTGAAAATTTGGTCTTTGCTGATTGTAAGTATTATTGGATACTTGTTGATTGCTAGGACTTTGTTGGTTGTTGTATGGAATATTTCGGTTATAATTCTGGTTTTGATTGTAAATCGGTCTTGGCGGTTGATAATTATTCTGATAATTATTTCCAGGCCTTTGGTTTATGTATGAAATATTCTCTCTTTGTTCCATTGTTAATTCAATACTGAGACAATCTTTTGTCAAATGTGGTCCTCCACACTGCTCACAACTAATTCGTATTGAGTGAATATCCTTAGTCATCTTTTCCATTCGTCTCTCCACAGCATCTATCTTTGCGGAAATGGAATCTAAGTCATGGCTAGAATCGGCTCTAGCTGCTTTAGATGATCTAATGATATCTTTTTCTTGGTGCCACTCATGTGAGTAGGAAGCAGTGTTATCAATAATTTTGGAAGCATCAGTTTCGGTTTTTTTTCATAATAGAACTACCAGCTGCTATATCTATGTCTTTCCTTGTAGTGATGTCGCATCCTTGGTAGAATATTTGTACTATTTGACAGGTGTCTAAACCATGTTGTGGACATCCTCTTAACAACTTTCCATATCTTGTCCATGCCTCATATAGAGTTTCATTTGGCTTCTGTGTAAACGTAACAATTTCTGCTTGAAGTCTTACGGCTTTAGATGCAGGAAAGAATTGTTTAAGAAATTTGTCAACTAAAACATCCCATGTATCAATCGCCCCTTCAGGTAACGATTCCAACCAATCTTTGGCTTCTCCCTTTAAAGTCCAGGGAAATAACATGAGATATATCTGTTCATCCTCCACTTCTCGGATTTTAAATAATGTGCAGATCCTATTAAAGGTACGTAGATGTTCATTTGGATCTTCCTTTGGCGCACCACTAAATTGGCATTGATTAGTCACCATGTGTAGAATTTGTCCTTTGATTTCATAATCTGGCGCATTAATGTCTGGATGAGTAATTGCGTGACCTTGGCCAGTGCGTTTAGCTCTCATTCGGTCTTCCATACTTAAAGGTTCCAGATTCTCCATAATTGAATTTGTTGAATCGGAATCACTAGAGGATTCTGATTTAATGGTTCGTTCCTCAACAATCTCTGTTTGAATGATTGGTGGTTCCGGAGGAAAGTTTAGTGGTTCAGGATCTACGAATCGTTCCTGAATATTCTCCGGATTCTCAATTGTGAGGTCGGGTTCAAAAAATGGATTGTCGGAAATTTGAACTGAAGTACTTGGTCGACTGGATGACGATTCTAAAGAAAAATCAACGGCGGTTATATTTGCTAAATGTCTTGATCGAGTTACAGGTGGTGAACGTACAAAAGGTGGTGATCGTCTTGCTCGGTGCATTCACTGAATATCCTATTAGTTTTAAAAAGGAAAGAAAAATTATAATAAGTTATCCAATCAATAGACTTTTCTGATTTTACCCACGTTTCGAATAGCCAAAAGATGCAGCAGAGGGGCAGGATTCGTTTGGTCTCAATATAATTGAGGACTGTTTGGCTCCAATAACCCGGTCCACGTACAAATCCAACTATTACTACGAACCAGAAAATTTTGATGTCTATCAATTTAACCACTTAAAATAAATTTTCGTAATTTTAAGAAAATTAGATAAGAAGTAGAATAAAAATCTATGTCCTAAAACTAGAATAGAGAGAAATAAGAAAGAAAAAGAGTTCGTCGGAAAAAGGTTGAAAAAGAAAAATGGTTGAAAAATAAAAAGTGACGGAAAAATAAAAGAAACTTATAAAACTTAAAAACACTTGACTAACCTAACCTTATTACTACAACTAACTTAAAATTATAATCGCAAATTGAGATTACTAATTGGAATGATAATTGATACATAGGTAAAAGGTGTTTAAAAATATTAAAGCTTACAAGAAAAACTAAATCCCAAATGGAAATAACTTAAAAAGAAACTAAAACTTAAAAAGGTGTCGCAAAATTCTAAAGCACCTAAATCTTAGTCTAAAGAAAAAGCACTTAAGGGATTTTATGGCAAAGCCTAAAAATCTAAAAATAAAAAAAATAAGCTACGGCAAAAACTATATTTAATACTAAAAGTTGTAACTATAGTCTAAAAATCTAAAGGTAATAAAACTTAAACTAAATATATATATATGTTTTTTTTTTTAATTTTATAGACAAAAACTTGAAAATATATTATTTTTAGTTTTTAATTTTTAATTTTTTTTATATAAATGAACTATTTTTAGTTAGAATTTAGTAAGGAATACTTCTAATATTATTGGCCAAGTAATGGAGATGATTAGGAAAGAGTGAAGCGATATACATAGAATTCATGAAGTTAGAGAAAAAATTAAGAGGTTAAAATTTTAAGGAAATTTTGAGAGTGTGAAAAGGAAAGAAAATTGTGCGCCATTTTTTTTTTTTTTTTATTTGTTCATCTTATAAATTGGAGATGTATATGTGCTGGCAATCATGGTGACCACAACTTTTTAATGGGAAAAAAAATAAAAAAAAAAATACAAAAGGAAACGTACAATGAGGGTTTAGACTGAAAACGACTTCGGAAGCCTTTGTTTGATATTTTGTAGGGGAATTTCGTACCAAAAAAAAATGTGTAGGTTCAATTCATGTACCAAGTTTCAATAATTGAACTTAAAATGTTTCACCCAACTTAAACTATTTATTTTGTAATTTTTACTTTTCTCGTAGTGGCGTTTTGCTTCGGCGTTCCCCGGCAGCGGCGCCAAAAATACTTGATGTTTGCAGCGTGGTATACGAAAATAGCTTATATTTTTACAGGAAATACTATTAAATACGATACATTTTTACACAAGATATTTATTTATTTATAGAATGGATATACTTAAACCTTGCTACAACACTTATAGGCAGTGTACCTAATCGTACAGTAGTGTAGTTTTTATAAGTCCGGTTCGTTCCACGGGGAATCTTTTTTAAACAAAGCTTAACGCTATATTAGTTTACTTTTATAAAAATACAAATATATATATATAAGTAATATTATTATTATAAAGGGGGGGGGGGGGGGTTTACCGTTTAATGACCGGTTTGTCGATTTTAAAACTTTAGTCGCAGTTAAACCCAAATGTAAAATAAATACAAGACTTAAATTAAAGCATAAAGTAAATAACGATAATGAAATTGCGAATAATAAAAGTGCGATAAAATAAACTTGCGATAATTAAAAAGTACGATAATTAAAAGTGCAATTAAATACAATAATAATAAAAATGCGATAATTAAAAGTGCAATTAAATATAAAATAAAGGAAATTAAATATGAAATAAAAGAATTATGCTTATTTAAACTTCCATAATCATGATGTTTGACGTGTTGATTTTAGTTTTATGCCCATGGGTTAATTGTCCTTTGTCCTGGATTATTTAATATGTCCGTCTGGTTTTTGTCCATAACAGTCCATCAGTCATAAATATAAAGTGCGAGTGTCCTCGTCAAATTATCCTTATACCCGAAGTTAAATATTCCAACTAATTGGGGACTTAAACTGTAACAAGATTTTAATACTTTGTTTAATAATTACACCAGGATGTCGACTGAGTGTAACCCAAGGTTTTAATATTTTGTTATCAATTATACCAAGTGTCCTTGTACATAATTTCACCCCTGTTTTAATTATTCTAGTGGCTATTAATCCATTCCCGTGTCCGGTTAAATGAACGATTATTCGTACATATAAATACCCTGCCCATCGTGTCTGATTGAGTGTATATGGTAATTTATAGGGACGCCCAATTGTAAATCTTTATATTAACATTAACAAACTATCAAACAAATATAAAGAGCCCTACAATCTTCAGCAAGATGACCCTGTCGATTACACTTGGTGCATAACACACTACAGTAACCAAAGTGATGTTTGTGACAACGGTTGCATAAAGGATTTTGTCCTTTGTAACCAAAGCTTGAACCACTACCTGCACCTTGCGTGGTTTCTTGTTTCTTAAAAGATTGTTGTTGGTTACCTCGATCATAATTTCCATTCCACTTTCTTTTGTTACCTGATACCTTCACATCAGTATTGGATGCTTTCTTATCCATGATGACCTGATCCATTAGCTCGTTTGCCATGGTTATAGCTTCATGAATTGTCTTAGGTTTCGATGCTGTAACATTTGCCTTGACCTTTTTGGGCAAACCATCTTTGTACATTTCAATCTTCCGTTCTTCGGTTGGAACCAATTCAGGACATAGCAAAACTAATTCCATGAATCGCTGATTGTAGTTGGTGATTTCAGTACCAACAACCTTCAGGCTTCGTAATTCATCTTCCAACTTTCTAACCTCGTTCCTTGGACAATACTCGTTGATTAACATTATTTTGAATTCTTCCCATGGAGTATCATAAGCTACATCTCCTCCTACAGCCTTCACATAATTTTTCCACCACGTGAGTGCACTATCTTGTAAAGTGCACGATGCATACTTGGTCATGTCCTTCTCAACACAACCACTGATTTTAAACACAGTCTCCATCTTTTCTATCCACCGGGTTAAACCGATCGGTCCTTCTGTTCCACTGAATGATGAGGGCTTGCAAGCTTGAAAAGTTTTGTAAGTGCACCCCACACGAGGATTTGGGTTAACTGCAGCACCTCTTGCAGCCTCGACCCATAACATTCTGTCGTTCACTCGCTGATTGATGAGTTCCTGGATTTCTTGTTCCGTCATTCGGTTCAATCGCGCCATATTCTTCTATAAGAATGAAAAGAAAATAATTATTCACATGGAATATTATAGATGTAGTGTATATTTACAGTACATTATAGCTTGTTAATAATATGAACCAGGTATTATTATAAAAGCCTTTTCTTCTTATTAGCGTTTTATAATTATATCTAGGGTAGTACCTACCCGTTAATGTCCATACTTAATAGCTTAGTACAGAATCAATTACTACCATCTAAATAATACTTAACCATGGAAAATTATTGCATTTCACACTTCACTATTTTACATATGCTTATCTTACATCGAACATTAAGCAAACCACACTAATAATATTATACAAAACATTATATGATCCCATGGTTTAATATGGCAGCGCATCGTTTGGTCTATTTTCTAGGACGTTTAGGTTCAAAGAATCGCTTAACGCTTATCCTGGCTGTCTGCCTATATTTTGGCTGTGGGACTGAAGAACTGGATGCCGGGATAGAACGAATAGGAATAGCGGGAATAGGGGTGGTAGTGTCTAGTGGAGTTGGTGCCACATCATCCTTATTAAACTCAGGATTTGAATTTTCTAATTCATTAGCCTTTCGTTTCTTTCCTAGTTCGAACTCTTCTTTTGTAATTTCCTGTATTTCTTCCTCGGGTTCACTTTCCTCCTCGGGTTCACTTTCCTCCTCGGGTTCACTTTCCTCCTCGGGTTCACTTTCCGGGTTCTCTATAGTCGGTTCATCCGGAATTTGTGAGTCTTCCCCAAAGATATTATTTTCGTCATCGGATAGGTTAATGACTGGAACACCATCTGAAGATTCTGGTTCGGAGTCGCTGAATGTGATAACAAGTTTTGAGCCCGACATCTATCACACAACAACTAACCCATTAGTACTACATAATATTTACATATAAATTTTAACCAACAATGATAAGCAATGGTTTTTAAATCAGACCCGGTCAAAGTCCAGACTTACTAATGTATCCTAACGACTTATCAGTTAGACACACTAATGCAAACCTGGTTCGCTAAGACCACCGCTCTGATACCACATGTCATAACCCGTCCTTAACCGTAAGAACGTGTTAGATAACGTATGATTTCATTGCGAGGTATTGACCTCTATATGCGACATTTTTAAAAGAAAAACTGCATATATTATACATTACAAACCATGATTCTTATTTTTGATACAAGCTTTGGACGAAATAAAGATGATTATCGTTTAGCGATAATCTTCGACTTACAAACTTTACAAATGATGATAACAACACGATTTCTAGCATATTTTACAACACAAGTTCTTGGATATGCAGTCTTATTTTTGACACAAATATGCGTACGCAAGATCCTGCTCAAATTCAACATAATGCAGCGGAAGCTTTTAGAAATCACCTGAGAATAGACATGTTTTAAAAGGTCAACATAAAGTTGGTGAGATATAGGTTTAGTGCCGGCAGCAATATATATATAGACCACAAGATTTCGTATATAAACAGTTTAATAAAAATATTCTAAGTGGTTGAGCACTTGGTAACCATACTTAACAATTAATCACGTCGCATATTCCCTTTAATATGAAATCTTACTACACTGTACCAAGTGTAGTCACGAAACGAAGTACTGTGCAACCTTTGAATACTGGTCGTCCAGTCCGGTTGGGGTTGTCAGGCCCGATAGATCTATCAACAGGATTCGCGTTTACAATACCGCTGTAAATATTAGTTACCAAGCTACAGGGAAGTATGCCAGTGGTACAACTCAACGTAGAATATATTTTTCAGTTACTTGTGTCCATATTGTAAAACATAAAATACATGTATTCTCATCCCGAAATATTTAGAGTTTAAAAGTGGGACTATATACTCACTTTCGTCTTGAAGATATATATATATAATTTGACTTGGTCTCCGGTTGATATCACGAACCTATCCATATATAATATATCAATACCTTTTCTTTTTAAACAAACGTCACATATATATACTTGTTATACTTTTAATACTTTGAATAATTCCTTAGTCCGTAGTTAGCAGTTCGTTGTTAGTAATTCAATTTTAATGGTTCATTTTTAGATGTTTAATATACCCGCAATGAAATAAATAAAACCCCCAACGAAATAAATAAAACCCCATCGTATATGTATTGGTCGAGATTAATCTTGACCCACGGTACCGGTGTTGTCAAATGACGTGTTGCGTACATAAAGTACCGGTGTTGTCAAATGACGTGTTGCGTACAATCATGGAATCTTATGATTAATCTTCTCGTGTTGTTTACGGGTGATCCTGAACCATATAAAATTGAATTATATAAAATATCATGTTATCTTAGAAAGATGTGATTTTATTTAATTTTTCCCAATTAATCCCGAAGTTAAACAAGTCTTGGATAACCAATTTTGTTTCGGTCATAGTTTCTTCGTTACAAATCCGTTTTCGTTGATTCAACTTGCCATCTCCTTAGATCGAGTCTCTCTTTAAGACTATGAACTGAAAATACCTTGGTTTGTATTCAAAATCACACGGCATAGGTGAAACTTTAGTGAAACTTATGAAGTTAAACATTTTCCTTTATGTAAACAACCTTAAATGATTATTTTTCTAAAAATACTTATACTTTGAATTAAATCATGGAATTTTTATGTGTTATCATATCCATAGTAAAAATCATTTTTCCAGAACATAAACCTCCAATTCAAAGTTTAAGATAGTTTTTAATTATCCAACCCAAAACAGTCCCCGGTGGCACTCCGACGTCGTAAAAACAGTTTTTAAGATAATCTTTGAAAAACCAAGTTATACCTTGTTAAATTAGCATATATTTAAGTTATATTACAGGTCTTGGAGTATTTTAAAAGTTAAGTTAGAAGGATCTATTTAGTTTGCAAACAAGTTTGAAAACATTCAAACTATGTTCTTGTTGTTAAAATTTTATACCACAAAATAAGATAGCTATATATATATGAATCGAATAAGGTTATGAACATAGATTCTACCTCAAGTTCCTTGAACAAGGTTGCTGTAAAAGAGGAGTAATAACCTAGAACCAAAAGGGTGATGGAAGTGGATGAAAGATTGGAAGTAAGTTGGTGTTCTTGGAAGGTTTTCTTGAAGTATTTTTGTAAGGGTTTTCTTATGATGATTAAGTGATGTTTTGAAGCTAAAAACTTATGAGGACCTTGATGAACACTTGAAGGTTGAAGATAAGAGAGTTTAGAAGATCATTTAACTTGAAAGAAAATTGTTATGAAAGTGTGCATATGTGTATATAGGCGTATATATGTATATGTATATATAGACTTTATTTTTCTGATTTTTAGCTCAAAAGTCCTCATATATGATCCCACATGTATTGACTAATCAAAGGCTGCTAAGATCATATAATTGAAGTCTAATAATTGGTATTTTTCAATAGTAAAACTTCTAGAAACTACGTATTTATACGGGTACATATACCCTAAGTATACGTATAGAAATCTTGTGAAAACGGAACGAGGATTCAAATATAGCTATCTTTTGTGAATATACTTATATGGTTTTATGTATTTAAGTCCTTAAAAATGATTAAATACATTACTTATACGATATATATATAAACATTATATGTCATAAGTATTTAAGTCAAATAACGTTACGTATGGTTATCGTTTTGAAAACTTAAGTTAGTAGTTTCAAAATATACTTATAACTTATTGTTATTAATACAAAATGAGGTATTAAAACATCCTTAAATCATGTTAAACATGTATATATACATATATATATACAAACGTATAATTATCATATATTGTATAGTTCGTGATATCATCGGTCAAACTAGACGGTCAAACGTTGTGTAAATCTCTTTTCGAAAAACATAAGTCTCGACAATTTGGATTGCTTATCATGTTGGTAAGGTTTAATTTATGTAAATATTAATCTTATAAGTATAGAATGATCGAAAAAGTGCGGGTCGTTACAGTACCTCCCCGTTAAATAAATTTCGTCCCGAAATTTTAAAATTGTACCTATTTTGCGTCATCGAGAAACAAGTGTGGATACTTTTGTTTCATCTGATCCTCTCGTTCCCAAGTAAACTCGGGACCTCTTCTAGCATTCCAACGAACCTTAACAATCGGTATGTTGCTCTGTTTGAGCTGTTTAACTTCACGGTCCATGATTTCGATTGGTTCTTCGACGAATTGTAGTTTCTCGTCGATATGGATTTCTTCAAGAGGAATAGTGAGGTCTTCCTTTGCAAGACACTTCTTAAGGTTTGAGACGTGAAAGGTATTATGTACCCCGGCGAGTTGTTGCGGTAACTCAAGTCGATAAGCTACCGGTCCAATGCGTTCAATAATCTTGAACGGGCCTACATATCTTGGGTTCAGCTTACCCCTTTTGCCGAAACGTATTACACCTTTCCAAGGTGACACCTTTAACATAACCATGTCCCCGACCTGAAACTCTAATGGTTTCCTTCGGACATCGGCGTAGCTCTTTTGGCGACTACGGGCTGTTTTCAATCTCTCCTTGATTTGTACTATCTTCTCAGTCGTTTCGTGTATGATCTCGGGACCAGTTAATTGTCGATCTCCTACTTCATTCCAACAGATAGGAGATCTACACTTCCTTCCATATAATGCTTCGAATGGCGCAGCTCCAATGCTCGCATGATAACTATTATTATACGAGAATTCTGCTAACGGTAAATACTTATCCCATCCGTTTCCAAAATCGATCACACATGCCCTGAGCATATCTTCAAGAGTCTGAATTGTTCTTTCACTCTGCCCGTCCGTTTGCGGATGATATGCGGTACTCATATCTAAACGAGTTCCTAGTGCCTCCTGTAGTGCTTGCCAGAATTTTGAGGTAAATCTACTATCACGATCAGATATAATGGAAATAGGTATTCCATGCCTTGAAACAACTTCCTTTATATACAATCGTAATAGTTTCTCCATTCTATCCGTTTCCTTTATAGGCAAGAAATGTGCAGACTTGGTGAGACGATCAACAATCACCCAAATGGTGTCGTAACCCCAGGCAGTCTTTGGTAACTTCGTGATGAAATCCATGGTAATACCATCCCATTTCCATTCTGGCATTTCTGGTTGTTGAAGTAACCCTGACGGCTTTTGGTGTTCTGCTTTGACCTTGGAACAAGTTAAACACTCCCCAACATATGTTGCTACGTCTGTCTTTAAATTAGGCCACCAATAACGTGTCTTAAGATCTTGATACATCTTTCCAACTCCAGGATGTATCGAGTATCTTGTCTTATGTGCCTCATTCAATATCAACTTCCTTAATCCACCCAACTTCGGTACCCAAATACGATTTGCAAAATATCGAATTCCGTCTTCCCGTATAACGAGTTGCTTCTCATACTTCTTCATTATTTCATTTCTTATGTTTTCTTTATTGAGTGCTTCTTGTTGAACTTCTTTGATTTGTGAGTTGAGATTCATGCGAATTTTTATGTTCATTGCTCGAACTCGGATTGGTTCTTGTTCCTTTCTACTTAGAGCATCGGCCACTACGTTCGCTTTCCTGGGATGATAACGAATTTCACAATCATAGTCATTTATTAACTCGACCCACCTACGTTGCCTCATGTTCAACTGTTTCTGATCAAAAATATGTTGAAGGCTTTTATGATCAGTAAACACAGTGCATTTAACCCCATACAAGTAGTGTCTCCATATCTTCAATGCAAACACGACTGCTCCCAGTTCTAGATCATGCGTCGTATAATTCCGCTCGTGAATCTTTAATTGTCGGGATGCGTATGCAATAACTTTCTTCCGTTGCATAAGAACTCAACCAAAACCTTGTCGCGAAGCGTCACAATATATTTCAAAATCATCGTTCCCTTCTGGTAACGATAAAATAGGCGCCGTAGTTAACTTCTTCTTTAGTAATTGAAATGCACTCTCCTGCTCAGAAGTCCATTCATATTTCTTCCCTTTTTATGTTAACGCTGTCAACGGCTTAGCTATTCGGGAAAAATCTTGAATAAACCTTCTATAATAACCGGCTAAACCCAAAAATTGGCGTATCTGCATTGGTGTCTTAGGAGTCTCCCATTTTTCAATGGCTTCAATTTTTGCTGGATCAACCTGAATTCCTTTGCTACTAACAACGTGGCCAAGAAATTGCACTTCTTTCAACCAGAAAGCACATTTAGAAAATTTAGCATATAGCTGTTCTTTTCTTAACAACTCTAATATCAACCTTAAATGCTGCTCATGCTCTTGCTCACTCTTGGAATAGATAAGAATATCATCAATGAAAACGATAACAAACTTATCTAAATATGGACTACAAACTCGATTCATGAGGTCCATGAATACAGCTGGCGCATTCGTCAATCCAAACGGCATGACCAAAAATTCGTAATGACCGTAGCGTGTCCGAAAAGCAGTTTTCGGTATATCTTCTTCTTTGACACGTAATTGATGATAGCCCGATCTTAGGTCAATTTTCGAGTACACACATGATCCTTGGAGTTGATCAAATAAGTCATCAATTCTCGGTAGTGGATACCGATTCTTGATAGTTAACTTATTTAATTCACGATAATCTATACACATTCGGAAAGATCCGTCTTTCTTCTTGACGAATAAAATTGGAGCTCCCCACGGTGAAGTAATTGGTCGTATGAATCCACGATCCAGTAATTCTTTTAACTGACTCTGAAGTTCTTTTAACTCGGACGGTGCAAGTCTATATGGAGCACGGGCAACCGGTGCAGCTCCTGGTACAAGATCTATTTGAAATTCTACAGATCTAAATGGAGGTAATCCCGGTAACTCTTCCGGAAATACTTCAGGAAAATCTCTTGCCACAGGCACGTCATTGATGCACTTCTCTTTTTCTTTCTTTTCGACTTTATTAACACGTGCTAAGATAGCATAGCACCCTTTCTTCAAGTACTTTTGAGCTTTCAAATAACTAATGAGTTTTAGCTTTGAGTTACCCTTCTCTCCATAAATAATTACTGGCGTTTTATCCTTACGAGGAATGCGAATTGCCTTCTTAGCGCACACAACTTCAGCTCCTATTTTGGACATCCAGTCCATGCCGATTATTACATCAAAACTTCCTAATTCTACGGGTATCAAATCAATCTTAAATGTTTCTCCGGCTAAATTTATTTTACAATCACGGCAAATTTTATTGGCTTTAATTAGTTTACCATTAGCTAACTCAATCATGTACTTAGCATCTAGAGGTAATGATGAACAATTCAATTTAGCGTGAAAGTCTCTACACACGTAACTTCTATCAGCACCAGTATCAAATATAATAGATGCGGATAAGTTATTAATGGTAAACGTACCCGTAACAAGCTCCGGATCTTCGCGTGCCTCTCTAGCATTAATAACAAATGCTCTCCCGCGTGCAGGTCTGACATTCTTCTCTGAATTCGGGCACTGACTCTTATAGTGACCTTGTTTTCCACACCCAAAACAAGTAACGGTAGCCAAAGCAGTTCTATTTGCATTGGTGGCAGGAGTCTTGGTACCATTTGTATTTGTAACGAGAGCCCTACAATCTTCAGCAAGATGACCCTGTCGATTACACTTGGTGCATAACACACTACAGTAACCAAAGTGATGTTTGTGACAACGGTTGCATAAAGGATTTTGTCCTTTGTAACCAAAGCTTGAACCACTACCTGCACCTTGCGTGGTTTCTTGTTTCTTAAAATATTGTTGTTGGTTACCTCGATCATAATTTCCATTCCACTTTCTTTTGTTACCTGATACCTTCACATCAGTATTGGATGCTTTCTTATCCATGATGACCTGATCCATTAGCTCGTTTTCCATGGTTATAGCTTCATGAATTGTCTTAGGTTTCGATGCTGTAACATTTGCCTTGACCTTTTTGGGCAAACCATCTTTGTACATTTCAATCTTCCGTTCTTCGGTTGGAACCAATTCAGGACATAGCAAAACTAATTCCATGAATCGCTGATTGTAGTTGGTGATTTCAGTACCAACAACCTTCAGGCTTCGTAATTCATCTTCCAACTTTCTAACCTCGTTCCTTGGACAATACTCGTTGATTAACATTATTTTGAATTCTTCCCATGGAGTATCATAAGCTACATCTCCTCCTACAGCCTTCACATAATTTTTCCACCACGTGAGTGCACTATCTTGTAAAGTGCACGATGCATACTTGGTCATGTCCTTCTCAACACAACCACTGATTTTAAACACAGTCTCCATCTTTTCTATCCACCGGGTTAAACCGATCGGTCCTTCTGTTCCACTGAATGATGAGGGCTTGCAAGCTTGAAAAGTTTTGTAAGTGCACCCCACACGAGGATTTGGGTTAACTGCAGCACCTCTTGCAGCCTCGACCCATAACATTCTGTCGTTCACTCGCTGATTGATGAGTTCCTGGATTTCTTGTTCCGTCATTCGGTTCAATCGCGCCATATTCTTCTATAAGAATGAAAAGAAAATAATTATTCACATGGAATATTATAGATGTAGTGTATATTTACAGTACATTATAGCTTGTTAATAATATGAACCAGGTATTATTATAAAAGCCTTTTCTTCTTATTAGCGTTTTATAATTATATCTAGGGTAGTACCTACCCGTTAATGTCCATACTTAATAGCTTAGTACAGAATCAATTACTACCATCTAAATAATACTTAACCATGGAAAATTATTGCATTTCACACTTCACTATTTTACATATGCTTATCTTACATCGAACATTAAGCAAACCACACTAATAATATTATACAAAACATTATATGATCTCATGGTTTAATATGGCAGCGCATCGTTTGGTCTATTTTCTAGGACGTTTAGGTTCAAAGAATCGCTTAACACTTATCCTGGCTGTCTGCCTATATTTTGGCTGTGGGACTGAAGAACTGGATGCCGGGATAGAACGAATAGGAATAGCGGGAATAGGGGTGGTAGTGTCTAGTGGAGTTGGTGCCACATCATCCTTATTAAACTCAGGATTTGAATTTTCTAATTCATTAGCCTTTCGTTTCTTTCCTAGTTCGAACTCTTCTTTTGTAATTTCCTGTATTTCTTCCTCGGGTTCACTTTCCTCCTCGGGTTCACTTTCCTCCTCGGGTTCACTTTCCTCCTCGGGTTCACTTTCCGGGTTCTCTATAGTCGGTTCATCCGGAATTTGTGAGTCTTCCCCAAAGATATTATTTTCGTCATCGGATAGGTTAATGACTGGAACACCATCTGAAGATTCTGGTTCGGAGTCGCTGAATGTGATAACAAGTTTTGAGCCCGACATCTATCACACAACAACTAACCTATTAGTACTACATAATATTTACATATAAATTTTAACCAACAATGATAAGCAATGGTTTTTAAATCAGACCCGGTCAAAGTCCAGACTTACTAATGTATCCTAACGACTTATCAGTTAGACACACTAATGCAAACCTGGTTCGCTAAGACCACCGCTCTGATACCACATGTCATAACCCGTCCTTAACCGTAAGAACGTGTTAGATAACGTATGATTTCATTGCGAGGTATTGACCTCTATATGCGACATTTTTAAAAGAAAAACTGCATATATTATACATTACAAACCATGATTCTTATTTTTGATACAAGCTTTGGACGAAATAAAGATGATTATCGTTTAGCGATAATCTTCGACTTACAAACTTTACAAATGATGATAACAACACGATTTCTAGCATATTTTACAACACAAGTTCTTGGATATGCAGTCTTATTTTTGACACAAATATGCGTACGCAAGATCCTGCTCAAATTCAACATAATGCAGCGGAAGCTTTTAGAAATCACCTGAGAATAGACATGTTTTAAAAGGTCAACATAAAGTTGGTGAGATATAGGTTTAGTGCCGGCAGCAATATATATATAGACCACAAGATTTCGTATATAAACAGTTTAATAAAAATATTCTAAGTGGTTGAGCACTTGGTAACCATACTTAACAATTAATCACGTCGCATATTCCCTTTAATATGAAATCTTACTACACTGTACCAAGTGTAGTCATGAAACGAAGTACTGTGCAACCGTTGAATACTGGTCGTCCAGTCCGGTTGGGGTTGTCAGGCCCGATAGATCTATCAACAGGATTCGCGTTTACAATACCGCTGTAAATATTAGTTACCAAGCTACAGGGAAGTATGCCAGTGGTACAACTCAACGTAGAATATATTTTTCAGTTACTTGTGTCCATATTGTAAAACATAAAATACATGTATTCTCATCCCGAAATATTTAGAGTTTAAAAGTGGGACTATATACTCACTTTCGTCTTGAAGATATATATATATAATTTGACTTGGTCTCCGGTTGATATCACGAACCTATCCATATATAATATATCAATACCTTTTCTTTTTAAACAAACGTCACATATATATACTTGTTATACTTTTAATACTTTGAATAATTCCTTAGTCCGTAGTTAGCAGTTCGTTGTTAGTAATTCAATTTTAATGGTTCATTTTTAGATGTTTAATATACCCGCAATGAAATAAATAAAACCCCCAACGAAATAAATAAAACCCCATCGTATATGTATTGGTCGAGATTAATCTTGACCCACGGTACCGGTGTTGTCAAATGACGTGTTGCGTACATAAAGTACCGGTGTTGTCAAATGACGTGTTGCGTACAATCATGGGATCTTATGATTAATCTTCTCGTGTTGTTTACGGGTGATCCTGAACCATATAAAATTAAATTATATAAAATATCATGTTATCTTAGAAAGATGTGATTTTATTTAATTTTTCCCAATTAATCCCGAAGTTAAACAAGTCTTGGATAACCAATTTTGTTTCGGTCATAGTTTCTTCGTTACAAATCCGTTTTCGTTGATTCAACTTGCCATCTCCTTGGATCGAGTCCCTCTTTAAGACTATGAACTGAAAATACCTTGGTTTGTATTCAAAATCACACGGCATAGGTGAAACTTTAGTGAAACTTATGAAGTTAAACATTTTCCTTTATGTAAACAACCTTAAATGATTATTTTTCTAAAAATACTTATACTTTGAATTAAATCATGGAATTTTTATGTGTTATCATATCCATAGTAAAAATCATTTTTCCAGAACATAAACCTCCAATTCAAAGTTTAAGATAGTTTTTAATTATCCAACCCAAAACAGTCCCCGGTGGCACTCCGACGTCGTAAAAACAGTTTTTAAGATAATCTTTGAAAAACCAAGTTATACCTTGTTAAATTAGCATATATTTAAGTTATATTACAGGTCTTGGAGTATTTTAAAAGTTAAGTTAGAAGGATCTATTTAGTTTGCAAACAAGTTTGAAAACATTCAAACTATGTTCTTGTTGTTAAAATTTTATACCGCAAAATAAGATAGCTATATATATATGAATCGAATAAGGTTATGAACATAGATTCTACCTCAAGTTCCTTGGACAAGGTTGCTTTAAAATAGGAGTAATAACCTAGAACCAAAAGGGTGATGGAAGTGGATGAAAGATTGGAAGTAAGTTGGTGTTCTTGGAAGGTTTTCTTGAAGTATTTTTGTAAGGGTTTTCTTATGATGATTAAGTGATGTTTTGAAGCTAAAAACTTATGAGGACCTTGATGAACACTTGAAGGTTGAAGATAAGAGAGTTTAGAAGATCATTTAACTTGAAAGAAAATTGTTATGAAAGTGTGCATATGTGTATATAGGCGTATATATGTATATGTATATATAGACTTTATTTTTTTGATTTTTAGCTCAAAAGTCCTCATATATGATCCCACATGTATTGACTAATCAAAGGCTGCTAAGATCATATAATTGAAGTCTAATAATTGGTATTTTTCAATAGTAAAACTTCTAGAAACTACGTATTTATACGGGTACATATACCCTAAGTATACGTATAGAAATCTTGTGAAAACGGAACGAGGATTCAAATATAGCTATCTTTTATGAATATACTTATATGGTTTTATGTATTTAAGTCCTTAAAAATGATTAAATACATTACTTATACGATATATATATAAACATTATATGTCATAAGTATTTAAGTCAAATAACGTTACGTATGGTTATCGTTTTGAAAACTTAAGTTAGTAGTTTCAAAATATACTTATAACTTATTGTTATTAATACAAAATGAGGTATTAAAACATCCTTAAATCATGTTAAACATGTATATATACATATATATATACAAACGTATAATTATCATATATTGTATAGTTCGTGATATCATCGGTCAAACTAGACGGTCAAACGTTGTGTAAATCTCTTTTCGAAAAACATAAGTCTCGACAATTTGGATTGCTTATCATGTTGGTAAGGTTTAATTTATGTAAATATTAATCTTATAAGTATAGAATGATCGAAAAAGTGCGGGTCGTTACAGGATTAAATAAGCATAATAATAACTTAGCTACGAGACATTAATGTAAAAAGGTTGAACATAACTTACAATGATTAAAAATAGCGTAGCGTTACACGGACAGAATTTCGACTTAAACCCTTACAACATTCGCTAACATACCCTTATTATTAGAATTATAATTAAAATTAAAATATAAATTATAAATATATATATATGTTTTACGTATGAGAAAAGAGAAAGATGGATATGTTTTTGGTGCACCAAAGCTCGATTTTTATAGGCATGTGGGCTGGAACTGGGGCTCATGCGATCGCATGGATTTTTGCCTTCCAGGCCATGCGATCGCATGGCCAGCTGGGGAGGCTCATTTTTGGTTGTTTTCTTCTGCCGACGGTTTTATAAATAATATAATATATTAAATAATTATAAGAATTATTTAAATATTATATTATATTTATGTGCATAGTTGACTTGTAATTTTTAGTCCGTTGCGTCGAGCGTTGAGAGTTGACTCCGGTCCCGGTTCCGGATTTTCGAACGTCCTTGCGTACAATTTAATATCTTGTACTTTGCGTTTTGAATCTTGTACTCTTGTAATTTCGAGACGTTTCTTATCAATAATTGGAACCTCTTTGATTGTATTTTATACTTTTGAGCTTTTTGGTCGTTTGCGTCTTCAATTCGTCGAATCTGTCTTTTGTCTTCACCTTTTATTATTTAAACGAATATCACTTGTAAATAGAACAATTGCAACTAAAAGCTTGTCTTTCTTGAGGAATAATGCTATGAAATATATGTTCGTTTTTAGCATTATCAAGGTGCAAGTGGGAGAACGATGACTATATCGCTAGAGGTTTAATCCTCAATGGTATGACTGATTCCCTTTTTGATATTTACCTAAATGTTGAATCTTCTAAAGAACTATGGGACTGTTTAGAAACCAAGTATATGTCTGAGGATGCTTCTAGTAAAAAGTTCCTTGTGAGTAATTATAATAATTACAAGATGGTCGATTCTAGACCGGTCCTGGAACAATACAATGAGCTCATTCGTATACTTGGTCAATTCACACAACATAAGATGAACATGGATGAGTCTATTCAAGTCTCAAGCATAATTGATAAACTACCTCCATCTTGGAAAGAATTTAAACATTCTTTGAAACATAAGAAGGAGGAGTTAACTCTTGTTGAGTTGGGTAGTCATCTGCGTATTGAGGAATCCCTCAGGTTGCAGGATAATGACAAGCCAAAGAGCAACGAAGTTGCTGGTACGTCTGTTGTCAATATGGTGGAACATAAAAAGTTCACTAGTAATAATGACAAAAAGGGCAAACATAAACATCAAGGTTATAACAAGGCTGATCCGAACAAGAAGTCTAAATTGACTTGTTGGAAGTGTGGTAAAACTGGACACATGAAAAAGGATTGCAAGGTTATTTTTGGTAATAATAATGCCAAAGGATCTAGCACAAGCGGTTCGGGAAATGGTTTAAACAACCACAACTCGAAAGGTCAGAATATATTTAATAATTCAAATGAGAATTATTATGTTTCATATATATCTGAGGCTTATTTTGTGCAGGATGATGATGTCGCGTGGTGGGTTGACTCGGGAGCCACCATTCATGTATGCAAGGATAGATTTTGGTTCAAGACTTACGAGTCCGTGACTGATGGATCAATTCTTCATATGGGAAATGAGTCAACAGCCTCTGTTCATGGACGTGGAAGTGTGAATTTGTGTTTTAGTTCTGGAAAAACTATTTGTTTGTTTCATGTTTTGCATGTACCACAAATAAGAAAAAATTTGGTTTCCAGCAGTGTGTTAAATTGTTGTGGTTATAAACAAGTGATTGAATCTAATAAGTTTGTTTTGTCAAAACATGGTATGTTTGTTGGTTTTGGTTATTTATGCAATAGAATGTTTAGACTTAACATTAATCACTTGAATGTTATTTTTGCTTTTATATCTACTTCTAGCATAAATAATTCTACACTTTGGCATGCTAGACTAGGACATATACACTTTAAAAGAATACAAGATATGTCTAAAGATGGATTAATACCGGTTTTTGACATGAACAATGAAAAGTGTAAAATGTGTATGTTAACAAAGATCACTAAGAAACCATTTCAAAATGTACATCGTGATACTGAAATTTTGGAATTAATACATAGTGATTTATGTGATTTGCATGCTACTCCTACTTTAGGGAACAAGAAATATTTTGTGACTTTTATTGATGATGCTTCTAGATTTTGCTATGTTTATTTGTTACATACTAAGGATGAAGCATTAGATAAATTTAAAATATTTAAAACTGAAGTAGAATTACAACAAAAGGCTTTGATTAAAAGACTTAGAACAGATAGGGGAGGTGAATACATTGACCAATCGTATTTCCAATCCGTTGGTATTATCCATGAGACCACAGCTCCTTATACTCCACAACAAAATGGTATATCTGAAAGGAAGAATAGGGTCCTTAAGGAAATGGTTAATTCCATGTTATCCTATTCGGGTTTAAGTGAAGGATTTTGGGGGGAAGCTATGTTAACAGCTTGTTATTTGCTTAATAGAGTTCCTAACAAAAGAAACAAGATTACACCTTATGAACTTTGGAATAAAAGGAAACCTAACTTGAATTATCTTCGGGTATGGGGCTGTAGGGCGGTTGTAAGACTACCTGATCCCAAGAAGAAAAGTTTAGGTGAAAGAGGTATAGATTGCATATTTGTTGGATATGTTGAACATTCCAAGGCATATAGGTTCTATGTAATAGAGCCTAATGAGTTTGTCTCAATCAATTCTGTGATTGATTCAAGGGATGCAATCTTTGATGAAAATCGATTTTCATCTATACCTAGACCAAAGGATATGATTCCAAGTAACAATGGAATCAATAAGGATTGTAATGATGAAGTCTCTGAAAAGGCTATTGATCAGTCACTTGAGCTTCGAAAAAGCAAAAGAAAAAGGAAACCTAAATCACTTGGACCAGATTTTCAACTATACTTAGTTGAAGATTCTAGGGATGATGTTTCTACCCAATATTCGTATTGTTTCAATGTTGATGATGATCCTAAAACATATGATGAAGCAATGAGGTCTCAGGATGTTGCATTCTGGAAAGAGGCAATTAATGATGAGATAGATTCTATCATGGGCAATAACACTTGGGTGTTAGCTGATCTACCTCCTGGTTGCAAACCATTGGGTTGCAAATGGATTTTCAAAAAGAAGATGAAGGTGGATGGAACTATTGAAAAGTTCAAGGCAAGGTTAGTCATTCAAGGCTTTAGACAAAAGTCTGGAATTGACTATTTTGATAATTATGCTCCCGTGGCACGTATCACTACCATTAGACTGCTGATTGCTTTGGCTACGATTCACAATCTAGTTATTCACCAGATGGATGTGAAGACATCATTCTTGAATGGTGAATTGGATGAGGAGGTTTATATGAACCAACCTCGGGGCTTTGTCATGCCATGAAATGAAGGCAAGGTGTGCAAACTTGTGAAATCCTTATATGGTTTGAAACAAGCACCTAAGCAATGGCATCAAAAGTTTGATGAAGTGATTTTATCTAGTGGTTTTAAATTAAACCAAGCAGATAAATGTGTATATAGTAAATTTGATGATTCTGGTAAAGGAGTTATAATTTGTCTATATGTTGATGACATGTTAATCTTTGGGACTGACCAAAGTCAGGTTGATTTAACAAAAGAATTTTTGTCATCAAAATTCTCCATGAAAGATATGGGGGAGGCTGACGTTATCTTTGGCATTAGGATCAAACGTGAAAGCAAAGGAATTTTGATTTGTCAATCTCATTATATTGAGAAGGTGTTGAAAAAGTTCAATTGCTTTGAATGTAATCCTGTGAGTACCCCTGTTGATCCAAGTGAGAAGCTTATGCCTAATCAAGGTGAAGCTGTATCACAACTTGAGTATTCTCAGGTGATCGGCTGTTTGATGTACGCCATGACTTGTACAAGGCCGGATATTGCTTTTGCTGTGGGAAAACTGAGTAGATATACTAGTAATCCTAGTACTCATCACTGGCAAGCAATTAGGCGGGTACTGAAGTACTTGAAGAAAACTATGGACTATAGTTTATCTTATAATGGGTTTCCTTCGGTAATAGAAGGATATTCTGATGCGAGTTGGATAACCAATATTGAAGATCATTCTTCAACGAGTGGTTGGGTGTTCTTGCTTGGGGGAGGTGCTATTTCATGGGCTTCTAAGAAGCAGACATGTATTACCAACTCAACGATGGAATCTGAGTTTGTTGCTTTAGCTGCTGCTGGTAAAGAAGCAGAATGGCTTAGAAACTTGATCCATGAGATACCATTATGGCCTAAACCTATAGCACCCATGTCTATCCATTGTGATAGTGCTGTGACATTGGCAAAGGCTTATAGCCAGATGTACAATGGAAAGTCTAGACACTTAGGTGTCAGACATAGCATGATTCGTGAACTCATCATGAATGGGGTGATTTCTATAGTGTTCGTGAGGTCACAACAGAATTTAGCTGATCACTTGATGAAGGGATTGGCAAGAGACTTGGTGAACAAGTCTGCTGTGGGGATGGGTTTAAAGTCCACATAAATTTCTAATTATAAGATACCCAATTCCCTTCTGATGAAAATTAGAAGTTGAATTAAATGTGGAAGGCTTATACTTAGAAATTTGGAGTACAAAATTTTGTATCATCCCAAGGTAATGTATGTACTCGAACTTGTTGAAGGTGAGGATGAAGTTTAGCTTCTTAATGGTTTATTTGAAAAAGTGCAATAGCAGGTGCATGACTGAAATGAACTACCTATGTGAATGTGAAGTTTTGCCGCTTCAACAAAGCTTGGACTTTTGCTTTAGATACATTCATGAATGGATATGGACACATGGCTTGTAAAGTGTCAGGATAGCTTTAGAGTATTTGAAAACTTATGTGTATGTTATTTTCAGTTATTCAAATGGGTTGAAGGGTTCAATTCTTAGAACACCCCGATTCTCGAATATTTGGAATGTGTAATGTACTAAGGTGAAAATTCAATCTTCAAGATATTTTCATTTATGCATAAGTTTTTGTTTTAATTTGTTTAATTCTCATGAAACGAATTGCACTAAATTGGGGAGGATTGTTGGAAATTTAGTGTAATTGAGGGATTTAATCTACACTTGTAAACGAGTTAGGAGGTACGGAGTGTACACCCATTAAGTGATAGATTGCCCGGACCCGAAAGTGGTTTTCCATTATCACAAATTTGAGTGATTACGGAAGTATTATTCCTGCACTAGGTGAAACATCTCCATCGTGGAAATAAAACAAACAACTTTATGTAAAGGATTTGTTTTAGATTTGAAAAAGATTTCCTAGATTTGGTTGTTGGAAATAAAACAAACAACTTTATGTAAATGATTTGTTTTAGATTTGAAAACGATTTCCTTGATTTGGTTGTTGGAAATAAAACAAACAACTTTATGTAAAGGATTTGTTTAGATTTGAAAACGATTTCCTTGATTTGGTTGTTGGAAATAAAACAAACAACTTTATGTAAATGATTTGTTTTAGATTTGAAAACGAAATTAGTTAGTGAAACATCTCCATCGTGGAATAATACTTATTTTTGGGTGCCTATAAATAAGGACTATCATTTATGAGAATAAGATATACGAAAAACACCTTAATACTCTTATGCAAAAGAGTTCTTGTTTACTGCCAATAACAAGAACTAATCTCTGTCTTATCCTAAAGTGATATTCGTGTAACCCAGGCAATAAGGGTCGAATAATTACTTTCGGAAAGTGATACCACGATTCAGTGATTTATCCGGCTATCGATTATTTTACCCTACACGAAATTTCAATAAAACCTCCAACACTAGTCAGTCGGGACCTTGTAGGGTCTAATCGTCCAAGTACCCAGACTGTGAATGTAATTATTTCAAAACTCTACATTCTGCATATAATCCTTGATTATAGAGGCAAATATGAAGGTTTGACCAATGTTTACAGATTATTATATGGTGCTATTGTACAATACATTTCAGATTATCAGGGGTAGAAGCCCGAATTTTTTGAATCAACAAGTTGCTTCGCTTATGAGGTTCTTAACAAAGTCTTGTATCTTCTCAGAAGACCATCTATGTTCACTGTTTTTGCGCTTGCATCACAAGGGGACTCGATTGTTGGAAGCTTTGACAAGCCCAACACACCCACTATAGAGGATCTAGACTATACTAGACTCACTATACCAACACTTTGACGTTGGTTAGCCTTTAATTTTATGAATCCTTAGTGCACAATAATACTTAGGCGACAGTGTCGACCATATATCATTTAGGCGGTATAACAGACCATGTATCACTTAGGCGGCAGAGCCGACCATATAATAAGAACAACACAAGTGCACTAAGAACTTAAACACAAACTAAGGCTTGATCGGGAAACTTAACAAAAACACTTATATTAAATTACAATTACAATATTACTTACAAGCTTTATCTTCTCTACTTTCGCTAACTCACACTCTTCTTCTCTTCTTCACAACTCACTTCTTATTTCACTCTCACAACTTCACGCCTTACACAAATGAAACACCCACCTATATTTATACTACTCCATGGAAGTTTCTAGAAACTAGATATTTCCATGGATATATATAAATATCTAGATATTTTTATACATATAAATATCTAGATATTTCTTACACACATAAATATCTAGATTTTTCCTTACATTTTAATATCTAGATATTTTTCATATACATATTAATATCTAGATATTTTACCCATATACATTTACTAATTCCATATTATTCTAAATTTGCATTGTATTTTAACACTCCCCCTCAATGCAAATTTTCTTCCAACGATGTCTTGCAGACCATTCCAAGTGCTTCTCTGAATTTTGTAAACTTCGGTTTACTTAGGCTCTTGGTGAATATATCTGCAACCTGTTCATCTGTCTTTGTTGGCACCATCTTGATCTCCCCTTCAAGGACCTTCTCGCGAACATAGTGATAGTGTACTTCTATATGTTTTGTTCTTGCATGAAAGACTGGATTTTCTGCTAGTCGTATAGCTGATAGGTTATCGCAGAAAAGCTTTACTTGATAATCTGTTGATTGATGAAGATCTTCCATTAGCTGCTTCAACCAAGTAATTTCTTGTGTTGCTGATGCTGCCGATCGATATTCTGCTTCAGTGCTTGACAAGGATACTGTTGGTTGTCTCTTGCTGCACCATGATATTACTCCTGATCCAAGACTAAACATGTATCCAGTTGTTGACCGTCGTGTATCATAGTCTCCAGCGTAATCGGCGTCACAATATCCAGTCACGTGACATTCTTTTGTTTTCTTGTACAAAATGCCAAAGTTAATAGTGCCTTTAACATACCTTAAGATGCGTCGTACAACATCAAGGTGAGGCTTCTTTGGATTGCTCATGTATCGACTAACCACTCCAACTGCATAAGATATGTCTGGCCGGCTTAGTGTGAGATAAATAAGACTTCCGACCATCTTTCGATACATGGTAACATCTTGAAGACTTTTTCCTTCATCTGCTCGTAGTTTTGTATTCGGATCCATCGGAGTTGAGATAGGTTTGCAATTAAGCATTCCGTACTTTTGTAAAAGATCTCGCGCATATTTCTGTTGTCCCAGAAATAATCCTTCTCTTTTCTGCTCTATTTCGAGTCCAAGGAAATGTTTGAGTTCTCCAAGCTCCTTCATATGAAATCTGATAGACAGATTCTCTCTTGTTCTTTGGATCTCCTCATAGTGATCTCCCGTGATGATTAAGTCATCCACATATACTAGCACTATGGCTAGTTTTCCTTGATCTTGTTTCACAAATAAACTAGAATCTGAAGGAGCAACTGTGAAACCACTTTGTACTAAGAACTCACCAATTTTCCCGTACCAAGCTCTTGGAGCCTGCTTCAAACCGTATAGTGCTTTCTTTAATTTGCAGACATGGTCAGGATGGGACTTGTTCTCAAAGCCTCTTGGTTGCTCCATATAAATTTCTTTGTCAAGTTCTCCATGTAAGAAAGCGTTCTTGACATCCATCTGCCACAGCTTCCAAGATTTGCTAGCGGCTAAAGCTAGTAGAGCACGAATTGTTGTGATCTTCGCCACTGGACTAAATTTTTCTTCATAATCCAGCCCATATTGTTGAGAAAAACCTCTAACAACAAGTCGAGCTTTATACCTTTCAATGGAGCCATCTGATCGAGTCTTCACCTTGTAAACCCATTTACAAGATATTGGTTTTACATCTTTTGACTTTGGAACTAAACTCCATGTCTGGTTTTCTTTTAGTGCATTAATTTCTTCTTCCATCGCTTTCTGCCATTCTTGACTTTGTGCTGCTTCTTCATAAGTAGAAGGCTCAATATGTATTAATTCATCCACATGAGCAGCATTGGCATACCTCGGATTAGGTTGCCTCGGCCTTGTTGATCTCCGTAATTCTTGCACATGCTCCTCGGCATCCATTTGGCTTGGATGAACCTCTTCGAATGTAGATTGATGTACCCCAGTTTTCCATGGACTCGTTTCCTTAGAGTACGATCCATCTCCTTCTTTAATTGGATCCGATATGTGCTCTTTATGTTCTTCTTTCTCTTCTGGAACTTCTTCTAATCCATGAGATTCTGGAAGCTCTATCTTTTGAGGTGACCACCATGAAGAAGCTTCATCAAATACCACATTTCTTGAAGTATGACACTTCCCAGTATTTGGATCACAACATCTCCATCCTTTTCTTGATTCATCATAACTGACAAAAATGCACCAAATTGCCTTCTTATCAAATTTGCTTCGTAGATGATCTGGTACGAAGACGTAGCATACACATCCAAAAACCTTGAGATGGTTGACGGTTGGCTTGATCTTCCATAATCTTTCATATGGTGAAATATATCCCAACTTTGTTTGTGGGAGTCTGTTAATCACGTATGAAGCCGTCCTCATACATTCGGCCCAATATCTTCCTGGTACATTCTTACCATGAAGCATACTTCGACAGGTTTCAGCAAGATGACGATTCTTACGTTCTGCCACTCCATTCTGTTGTGGAGTATTAGGGCAAGTTAATTGCCTTCTGATCTTGTGCTTCTCAAGATACATATTGAACTCAGTCGATAAATATTCTCCTCCATTATCTGTGCGTAAGCACCTAATCTTATTATTGAGCTCACTTTCTATCTTCTTCTTGAACTCTTTAAACTTCTGAAAAGTCTCCGACTTTTCCTTCATGAAGTAAACCCACACATACCTTGAGAAGTCATCAATGAATGTCACCATATACTTCATTCCTCCAAGTGATGTTTGTTTCACTGGGCCAAAGACGTCTGAGTGTATGAGCTCTAGTGGTGTCTTGGACTGATGTTGTGACTCCTTGAATGGCAATTGGTGAGCTTTTCCAAATTGACATCCAGCACATATTGTATTTGTTCGGATATCAATTTGAGGAAGCCCATTTACTATGTGTTTCACCATCATCTCCTTTAACTTGTTGTAGCCCACATGTCCAAGACGTTCATGCCAAAGATCAGCCGTCTCATTCTTTCGAGTCTTATCCACATATGCTGTTTCAGCAGATAGTACATAGACCGACTCTATTCTTCTTCCTTGCATAATTGGATTGCCAACCACCTTCACTCTCTTGAATACGGACACATCTTCTGGTCCAAAGAGCACATAGTTCCCTTCTGCTGTCAATTGTGGTACTGACAGTAAATTCTTCTTTAGGCCAGGGACAAGATACACCTTCTCGAGTTGGAGCTTATGAGAGTCGCCTTCATTTGTAATTATTGTCTTTCCAATGTGAGAAATAGACAACCTTGAATTGTCGGCTGTCAACACGACTCTCTTTCCTTTGTAATCCTCCATTTCTTGCAGCTTTGTCACATCGTTGGTCATATGATTTGAGCACCCAGAATCGATGATCTAATCATCTTTGTAGTTTATTTTTGACTTTAAGGTTGCTGCAAGAGCTTGATCATCCATGTCAGCTTCAACGGAGAGTCCTGCTTCTGCATCCCATGTTTCCTCATTAATGGTTGCTTCGAATGTGACCTCTTTCTTCTCATCTCTTGCGGCGGCCACATTTCCTTCAAAAGTTCGCCTTCTGGGGAATCTACAATCTCGAGCAAAATGACCCTTCTTGCCACAATTGAAGCATTCACCATTCTTTCTCTTATCATTTTCCCCGTATTGTTGGCGATCTCTTCTTCCTTGTTGAGCTCCCCCTGAAGCGTTGCCTTTTGATTTTGGGTGACCCTTCCACCCATATGTCTTACTTTCTTTCATCGTCTCTTGTCTTCGAGATGTTGCTTTCTTCTTATTGGTGAAGAGTGCATCTTCTCCGTCTTTTATGGTTACTTCATTCATCTGCTTGGCTAATGCCTCTTGATTAGCCAATAGATTCTCCAACTCTATTAATGATGGTTGAGTAGGTCATCCTCTCACAGCGGCTATAAATCCATTATACTCGGATCTTAAGCCGTGGATGATAATTCTCTTCATCCTTGCATCACTCACTTTCTCTTCAGGAGCAAGTTGAGATATCTCACGACAAATAGATTTCACCTTGGTGAAATACTGAGAAATAGATAGACTTCCTTGTGAGATACCTGCGAGCTCATTTTCCAAGAGCTGGAGTCGTGCTTCATTCTTCTTTGAAAATAATTTTTCAAAAGTTTCCCAAGCTGCCTTTGGTGTTTTCTCGTCACGGATGTGCTCCAATAGATCCTCCTCGATTGTAGTCTTCAATATAAATAAAGCCTTTCCGGCCTTGATGTTCCATTTTCTAAAGGCTTCGGCATTTTCTTTCGGTGGAGGCATTGTGTCACTGCCAGCAACTATTTCCCATAAATCCTGTCCTTGTAGGTAGGATTCTATACAAGTCCGCCAATAACCATAGTTGTGGTTATTGAGACTCTTGATTCCACTGCTGGTACTTGCAGGATCTGCCATCATGACGTCCAACCTCCAATAAGCTTTGTCCCAGACCGATGAGCTTTCACAGTTCCTAACTGTGCTCCGACAGAATCTCCCTTAGAGCCTTGGTGAAAACAAGTCAATGTAAACGTCCAACGTTTACCGATGAGTACCTCCACTAGCAATGGTCCCAAACGACCCGCTCTGATACCAATTGTTGGAAGCTTTGACAAGCCCAACACACCCACTATAGAGGATCTAGACTATACTAGACTCACTACACCAACACTTTGACGTTGGTTAGCCTTTAATTTTATGAATCCTTAGTGCACAATAATACTTAGGCGACAGTGTCGACCATATATCATTTAGGCGGTATAACCGACCATGTATCACTTAGGCGGCAGAGCCGACCATATAATAAGAACAACACAAGTGCACTAAGAACTTAAACACAAACTAAGGCTTGATCGGGAAACTTAACAAAAACACTTATATTAAATTACAATTACAATATTACTTACAAGCTTTATCTTCTCTACTTTCGCTAACTCACACTCTTCTTCTCTTCTTCACAACTCACTTCTTATTTCACTCTCACAACTTCACACCTTACACAAATGAAACACCCACCTATATTTATACTACTCCATGGAAGTTTCTAGAAACTAGATATTTCCATGGATATATATAAATATCTAGATATTTTTATACATATAAATATCTAGATATTTCTTACACACATAAATATCTAGATTTTTCCTTACATTTTAATATCTAGATATTTTTCATATATATATTAATATCTAGATATTTTACCCATATACATTTACTAATTCTATATTATTCTAAATTTGCATTGTATTTTAACATCGATAAGAAGGATCAATCATTCTTAAGACAAACAGGTTTCCCTCACTGCCTCTTGGTACCCTGCAAAGTATATTAAAATATAAAAACTAGTATGAAGCTTGTGAAACACGTAGAACCTCTACAAATGTTTGACTTTTACCTCAAGTCTTCATCCAGGTATGTTATTTCCAGATAACCTTGAGCTGTATCCAGCGGTTTAACACGAATCTTTAAAACATGAATCAAAAGTTGTAGTTAGACTTTTATTAGGACATGAGGTTCAAATGTAAATATTTTAGAACAAAAATGTAAGAAATCTTACCAATCCAAAAATCTTGAATATATTTTCACGGATTCCTTTTTGACTTTCACTGATGCTAGGTCTGCTGTCACCTAGATTCCGTTGATAATAGTCTTATTTTCATTTTTACGGTAAAAAGAATACACAACAAGATTTCAGACTGTTAAACAATCGCATGATAGTTAAGAAGATACCTGGTTAAAGGTTGGAAATGATTCCATATTTTGAGCTTTAAGTGTGCCGACATTTATCGCTTGATAGTTTACACGTGACCTAAGGAGCTTGGGTCTCTGTTGAAGAAGACACCTTGTGAATAAATATTTAAATGATCATAATTCCTAAAACGCGTTAAAAGTTATCATTATGAAATACAGAGACCTTAGTTTTTTGGAACTGATTGTGAAGTAGTGTATATGAGTTCTCATTTTCCGTCTAGTAAGAGAGACTTGAGAGGCTCTTTAGTTTGATTTGCTGCTTCAAGTTTTCGAACTATCTAAATCAGCAAACAATTTATGTCCAAGCTCAGCACATTGTATGATCATGGATGATGGAACTTTCATGTTATTCCTTTTCAGATAGTCCACTGATTCATTCATACACTTGTTAATGAAATTACTTTCTTCTGCTTGTATTAGTTGATAAGTTCTTTATACAGGTGGCAAAATGGCCGGGTCAGGAGTTGGGTAATGGAACAAAATGAGTGGAATTTGGTTGACCCGTGAACAATTTTCTTAATATCTTTCGAATGTAGCACAAGTTCATATCTTTCAACAGTGTCTCAGTCAATATGGTTTTTCTTTCAAACTATTCTTGAAAAGAGCAAGTTCATAGCATTTTTCGGTGTTAAAAATTTGTCCTTTGGACTTTTACTTTTTAAGAATCTGTAGTGCAATTCAGTCCTAAACAACAAAACTAGTCATGCTAAAAAAAAAAAAAAAAAAAAAAAAAAAAAAAAAAACTTCATATTGTTTTATAGTGTAATATGTAAATAATTGAAAACCTGCTCAATTGTTTGTTGATCTTTAAGAGAAGCTAAAGCACCATCATCAAGAGGATCAATGGCTTCAAGAAGCTCTTGTTTAGTGGACTCGGCAATCTTGAGTTTATTCAAGAAATATCTGAAGAAAGAAACATTAGTCCTAATTTTGATTTTGAGAAGTGTCTGACTGAATAGTGGCAGTTGGTTGCCGGAAAAGTAGTTGTAGAGACGTCTGAATGAGGGTGGAAGAGTTTAGAAACATGGTGCTTTGTGGTGGTGGTGGTGGCAATGGTGGTGGTGGTTGAGAGTGTGCATAATAAGGCCATAGAGAATTTCAAGATGTATTATGTGGTTGTCAATATAAGGTTGTTTTTTCCTATTAGTTATAGACTATAATGAGAGAATTTTGATCTGCTGATGTTGTGCTATCACATCTATGACATTATAATACTTTTATAATTCAAAAGTAACTACACAATATAATAAGGGTGATGATATGTACACAAACATTTTTGTTATGTACACAATCATTTCTGTTCATCGAACTTCACCATATTTAGTCCCACTTACATGTATATTTTTGGCTGGATCCCGAGATCCCGAGGCACTGTTGCCATGATTAAACGAGCCTTTTGAGCTTTGACTGATTAAGTTGCTCTATATGTAAATTTTTATTTCTATATGCATAATGAAGTCGAGTGTCGAAGTTGCAGAGCAGCAAATCATGTTGTTGTTTTTTTGTTTGTTTGTTTGTGGTAAAGGTAATTCAGCCGGTAAATTTAAGTAAATCTAATCATGTTGTTTCATAAGACACTTATAATGTGCAACATATAAAGTAACCTTATTAGTTTGTAGAACTGATTGTGAAATGGTGTATACGAGTTCCCAATTTCCATCTAGTAAATGAGATATGAGTGGTTCCTTTTTCGAATTTGCTGCTTCAAGTTTTTGAACTCTATCAATATCAAGTAAACAACTTAAGTTCAAGCTAGAATATGTGCAACGCATTATATGATGAAGAAACCTTCATGATTTCATTTAAATTTTATATAGTGATCAATAAAAAATATCAATCATAGAGTTTGTATCCTATATTTTTAGCTCGACTAGTCGATTGTCATACATACAATATACAATATCTAATTAATTTTCGAACATATGCCAAAACTTTAAGTCAAATCCTACTTAAACAATTTAAACAAGAGCAACGGTACTCCATGAAATCCACCCTTCAAATAACTACACTAATTGATTTATAGTGGTTCAAAGATATGTTAATTAATCTTCGTTAATGTAATTCTATACTTATTGAGAGTTTTCTCCTTTAAGAATTCTCCAAAATCGGTGTAGAGCCGAATTCATAAATTATATCATAATCATAATAATTTTAAAAATAATTTTAAAAAGACAAGTAATACCGATATAATTTTAAATAACCCTTTATACAATACAGATATACAATTAGTTAAAAAAAGCTATAAAAAAAATAAGGAAATGACCAATTTATCATGCAACTATTCATGATCTTTACGTGTGTTAATTATAATTTCAAGAATCATGAAAACGAGGCTTCAATCTGTTATCCAAAATGGGACACTCATATTTCAGCAAAATAGCAAAATTACTAGGTTTGGTAAATCGGGTCAGGTCGATGAAGCTTATAACCTATTCAGCCAAATGACTCACCGGAACACTGTTACATTCAACTCTATGATCTCTGTTTACTCGAAAAACAGAAGGATCAACGATGCATTATACCTGTTTGATAAAATGCCTCAACGAAATTTAGTTTCTTGGAACACAATGATTGCAGGTTGTTTACACAATGACAGAGTTGACAAGGCACGTAAACTGTTCGATGAAATGCCTCACAGAGACATTTATACTTGGACTTTGATGATTACGTGTTATACGCGTAACGGGGAGCTTGATAGTGCTAAAAAGTTGTTTAATTTGATGCCTGATAAGATGAATCCAGCTTGTTGGAATGCTATGATTTCGGGCTATGTGAATAGTAAAAGAGTAATGGAAGCTAGACAGATGTTTGATGAAATGCCTGTGAAAGATTTGCTTTCGTGGAATTCGATGCTTGGAGGTTATACAAAGATTGGGGATATGAGTTTAGGGGTAAATTTTTTTGAACAAATGCCTGTTAAAGATGTGGTTTCGTGGAATTTAATGGTGGATGGGTTTATTGAGGTTGGTGATTTAGGATCTGCGTGGGAATACTTTGAGCGTATACCAAATCCGAATGTTGTTTCTTGGGTGACTATGTTATATGGACTCGGTAGAAATGGCCAAATAATAGAGGCTAGGAGATTGTTTGATAGGATTTTAGTTAAAAATGCGGTGTCATGGAACGCGATGATAGCAGCGTATGTACAAAACTCTCGAATTGATGAAGCGTTGAGCCTTTTTAATGAAATGCCTGAAAAAAATGCTGTTTCATGGACTACTATGATCAATGGATACGTTCGTGTTGGTAACTTACATGAAGCGAACAAGTTACTAAATCTTATGCCTTTCAAGAATGTTGGTGCTCAAACAGCAATGATCTCGGGTTTTGTTCAAAACAAAAGATTACTTGAAGCTCGTGAAATATTCGATCGTGTAAGTAATCGAGACACTGTCTGTTGGAACACAATGATTGTAGGATATGCACAAAATGGGATGATGAATGAAGCATGTGATTTGTTTAACAAAATGGGGCGAAAAGATGTGGTTTCATGGAACACTATGATTGCTGGTTATGCACAAGTAGGGGAAATGGATAAAGCAGTTGACTTTTTCAATAAAACAAAGAACAAGAACATAGTGACATGGAATTCTTTAATTTCGGGCTTTACCCATAACGGTTTGTACCTCGATGCATTCAAGTATTTCGTTATGATGATAGAAAATGGTAATAAACCTGATGAATCAACGTATGCTACTGTATTAAGTTCGTGTGCAAATCTAGCAGCTTTACAAACGGGTACACAAGTTCATGAGCTAGTTATAAAGACCGGTTATGAACATGACATATTTGTTACTAATTCCTTAATCACTATGTATGCCAAATGTGGTAAAATGTCAAGTGCTAAATGTGTGTTTTGTTATAAGCCAAGGGTGGATGTTGTTTCTTGGAATTCATTGATTGATGGGTACGCTTTGAATGGAAACGGGGCTGAAGCGGTGCGGGTCGTGGATGATATGGTGGTTGCGGGTGTGGGCCCGGATGAGGTCACCTTCATTGGGGCTCTATCTGCTTGTAGCCATTCGGGTTTGGTTGATCAAGGGTTAAGATTATTTGAATCAATGGTTAGAAAACATTCGATTCAGCCGTTGACCGAGCATTATGCGTGTATGGTTGACTTGTTTGGAAGAGCAGGGAGGTTGGAAAGTGCGTTTTTAATGGCGAAGGAAATAAAAGGTGATGATAATGTGGGAATTTGGGGTGCGTTGATTAATGCGTGTCGAGTGAGAATGGATTTAAGATTGGGTAAATTTGCTGTTGAGAAGCTTTTGGAAATCGAACCTGAAAAGGGTTCGAATTATGTGACGTTAGCGAATATGAATGCGGAAATGGGTCGGTGGGAGGTGGTGGAGAAAGTGAGGGGTTCATTGAAAGAGAAACGGGTCGTGAAGCAACCAGGGTGTAGTTGGATTGAGGTTCAAGATAAGTTTCATGTTTTTGTATCTGGTGATGGGTTGTGTGTTGAAAAGATGAACCTTTGTGGTAATTTGAGGGCCTTAATGGGTCATATTAGCAACACAAGTGAAACTGTTATTATTGATGATGCGTGACTGTGGGTCGGATTAGGTTTCAGCCCTGTTATGAAGATGAACTTCCACCATGGAACTAACAGTTTGGTGTGTTCTTAGATGTGGTGAACAGGTCTCCAACGTATAACCTAGTTAGGTTCCATTGACATGGTAATTTGAAAAATAATACTCCGTATTGAGTTGGTTAAGGTTCGACCATTTGGCCAAACAGGTTCAAGAATTCTTATATTTCAAAGGTCTACCGAATCACGACCTATGATCACAGGAAGGGGAGCTTTAAGGTGCATTTGATAAAACAAGATATTAAACATTGAATGGTTCATACAATCTGAATTATTCAAAGCATTTGAATCAACTTGGTTCATGGTTCATATGATAATTATTTTGGATCAACAATGTTAATGATGTAAATTTTATTTTACTAACCATTCACATGAATGAAAAACATATTATAGTTGTTTCGCAATTGTTGATATAATTTAAAGAAAATACTACATGAATTTTAGGTATTTTTAACAGTTAAGAGAGTAATTCAACTCTGAATAGTTTAGATTAGCACTAAATAGTTTAGATTAGCAGTGAATGCTGAACCATTTAAGTATTTAACATCATATGTCATTTAGCGGTAAAAAAAAAAAAACACGTTGATTCTAGAACCATTCGATTTAGAGGTAATCAAATGCAACCTTCTCACCACCTACACAACATTATACGAAAACAACTAATAAACATATGCAATTCTAGTAGATATTTGACTAAGAAATATAATTCAAAAGGGAGTTTCTTTCCTACAAGAAATACATATTCCTTATTATTTGTTCATAACTCAGCATTTAGGTTCCAGTTACTAAAAATCTCAATCTAAGCGATAATGAGAGCTGCAAAAAATCCCATAGTTTCAACTGGTGCATTACAAGTATATAGGTACAATAGGTATACCAGTTTTAAATCGATTCCCATCATGTCAAAACGAAGTTTCCCCATCATCACTAGGAATCGTTAGTCCTCCATGTGTACACACCAATACATTACAAAACCGAGTCGACTCACCCAGGTGATGCACTCAGGTTGTCACCTTTTTCCTAACAATTCTCTTTCTTCGGGCCTTAGGTTGTGGTGGTGCACCTCCCTCTGCGGTGGTTTCACTTTGGTCTTGCTTGAATCCAAGAAGACCGAGCCCTGATGTTACTGGGTTCTTTGATATGAACCATTTTGGAGACGAGCTGCTGTTGACCATTTCAGATGGTCGATTGTATGCTTGTTTCAGTAAGTCGTCCGAGTGGGCTAAGGGGTCCACCTCCACTCCCAGCCAGGCTAGCCGTGATGTCTCTCCTAATTGTGCATTCATGATTCTGTATAAAAGTTAAAGGATGAAACAGATTTCCAGTTAAACTACCAAATAAAGCAAAATACATTTTTTTCTGATTTTTCCATCTATCAGAATGAACTTACTTAAAACGGATGAAACAGATCGCCAATTGTACTAATTTTTTTATATCTGATTACTTATAGCCAGAGGCGGAAATGCGACTATTAACATATTAATGGGTCGATTTCAGTTATATTTATATCTCAAGTCTATTTTGATGCATACAACTCCTAATTTCTTAATCAATTTCATATAGACTGTGAAAGGGTTTTTATTTGAGGATACAAAAATAATAAAAGTTTTGGGAGATAGATCGCAAAACCAAAATTCAGCGGGAAAACATTGTAAAAAGGGCACGTGGAAGCACAAAAAATTGGTATACCCAATATCCTTTTTTAGTCTTTAGAGGTAGATAAATATTTATGCAGTATTCATTCATATATTTAAAATTATCAATTGAAATCTAAAAGTTAATTTGTGGGTGACGAGATATCATCCATGTTGTGAGTTTTTAGTGAGTATAACTCTAAATTTTAGAACGAGTATAACAGCCAAATAGTTCCGATCATTACTAAAAATTACATCGTTGTTTTGGTCTACAAAATTCATCCATCAGTGGTTAATTTATCTCCAATGTATTAACAAGAATGAATATGTCAACGTAAAATTAATAGGCACAATATATTTAAGCATACCTCAGGGCGGTGCTAAAAGCCAATCCAACACCAATAACATCGAATTGGGTGACCATAGCTCTATCAAATCCACATAAAAGTTGATATCGCAAGTTGGCATATATACCAAGAAATGCACCATACCCAAGAGCATTAGCACTCACAGCTGGAGTTGTCACCGATAATCTGACCAATCAAGTTCATCAAAATAAGTCAGACAAGACACAAATTATTAAGGACCAAAGACGCAATAACATCTTTAACATTTTCAAAACATAACATATCCCAAGCTTTTCAACATAAAAATATACAAGTAGAATTTACCCAATGACAACCTATAGGTGCGGTTGGTTTTTTAATTTATTTATATTTCATTATATAAGGCAGCTGACTTGAACACTTAGATGAAATAATACCATTAGTTGAATGTTGCAATTTCTACAAACTGAAGTTAAAACTATCTTATGTATCAGAGATGGATAATTTGACCCATATACTTACAAATGAGTCAATTTACATTAAATATTATCTCTTACGGGTCAGGGATCCAAATGCACCCAAAGTTCAAAATGGCTAGTTATGCTATTTCTGAATAACGTAATTATGAGTCTAAGACTACTTAAAGGGTGTTTGGTTTTGCGTTTTAATGATGTTTGGATTTAATTATCTTGTTTGATAACGCAATAATCTAATTGATCGGTTTTGTAAGTGTTTGGTAAATCAGGTTATTTGATAAATTAGCAAACAATAAAGAAGAAATACAGGCGGAAAAAGAAAGGATCAAATAATCTAATAATCACGTTTTGCTACAGTAAGGGGTGACCCGCTTTTCAATTTCACGTTTTGAGGCTCTTAAATCGCAATTGAGTGATTTTATAGTTGAATTTGCCGTACATTATTAATTGATTATTTACAATTTGAAAACGTAATAATCAAATAATCATCTTCTAATCACTATGCCAAACACCCCCTAACCCTAACTAGCAAAATTGTGATAGCAAAATATTAGTAAATGTACTTTAGCAGTGTAACTTATATCTATGTTCTTATTTTACTTGAATCAAAAGTCTGTATCTAATATGCATCTACGTATAAACATAATGCGTAAGAAAAAGAACATGACACATATAATATATTACGTACCTTCCCTCCTTTTTGCTAGCAACAAGGTTTGTAAGAGCACCTTGTGCGGCACCCGCAGTTAACCCAACCATACACAACTCAGCCGCCTTATAAAAGAAAGACTGGACTCGTTTTTGCATGTCAAATTCCCTCATTGGGTAGCTTCTCTCAAATATATTGTTTGGTAGTTTTTGCAAAGTATTTTGCAAGTCAAACCGAAACGTATTTCCGTACGAGCGACAAGGTGCAAGGGACCAAACAACAACAGCATTGCATGCTGTTACTGTCAGCACGTTAATCAGAGCAAGATCCCATTCATCCTTTATCCTAACGTAGCATACACCATACATAAAAAAAAATCAACTTGTGCATCATTAAATGTAATATTTGTATACATTTGTAGAGAATATAGAAAAACTACCTTTCTTTGCGATTCTTAACCTCCCACAATACAGATGAACCAATAGTAGCTGCCTGCTCTAAAAGGAATCGATATAAAAACGCGGGATCCGCAATCATCCTGATAAAATTAACGTAAATCGGATGCTAAACATAATGAAAATTTATAGGAACTTTGAATATACCATGCAAGAAAGGAACATACAATCTATTAAATGCAAATTGAGGACTAGGTCTTATATTCGATCTTTCATGAAAACAACTATACTAGTGAATATTCAACTTCTTATAATGTACTTCTGAATTTTATACAATTGAATACTGACAAAATAAAGCTATATAAATAGATTAAAATATATATATATATATATCTCTATATTACCTGCCAATAAATCCCCTAGACAACTCTTGAGGAAGCGAACGTGAAATAAACCTTGCAGTTGTCGGCCTTGCATTTATTGCTATATATTTTACCAATTGAGCTGAGCTGACCAAACCCTAATATGATCACTAAAGATTAGACAAACTACCCCATCTACAACAATTATTAATAGTTAATAATTAATAATTAAAACTATATCATATACCATTTCATAAGCTTGTCGCAGTCCAGATGGCAAATCCATCATCGTCTTTTGCCACTCATTTAATACAGCCTCAAGAAATTTACGGTCAAATAACTGAAACAATAAAAAAAAACATTACTCTTCACGACTTGACCGTATATGCAATACTACGATATGCAATGTAATAACGCAAGTTTAAGGAAAAAACGAAGAAACCATAAACGCTTAACAACCTCTGGTAGAATAATTCGCCTCCTAAAGAGACCACCATCATCACCCTCATCGCCATCATCAAATTCATCAAAGTAATCGTCATCGTCACCATCATCATCACCTCCGTCACCTCCTCCAAAATTGATACTCTTCCCAATATTTCCGCCACCACCGCCAATCGCAACCTGTAAAACAAGCCAAGGTATCACCGTTTTACCCATGTTTCATGAAACATAGGATACAAAATACTGCCTATGTCTCAAAACAAAACCTAAAGTTTAAATTACCCAATATTAAATCAGCACTATCTAAAAATCTAAACTTTTCAACAATACAGTCACCTACTTCTTGAATTCCTAATGAACATAAAGAGACCTAGCCCCATTATTATACCATTTACTAATTTCCCCTTAACCAAACACCCCCAAACCAATTCTGTAACCACTACAAAATCGATACATACATACACAAAGCATATGAATTTAGTTAACATACTAATAAAAGGAATAAAATTAACAAACCTCAGGGCTAGACTTGGTTTGTTTCTGGGTCATATCAAGTTTTGATTTTTCCAAAGTGACAGCCCCAAACGCACCATATTGTCCACCTTTCATCACCGGACCATGTGAAGACGCCGGTACCGACATCGGACACTCCGCCGGAGACATCCTAAAACACCTTTCAAGTCCAGCAACAGAATCCCCATCAACAATAGCTGAAGAATTCCTAACCACCAAACACTTTCTGTTCAACGGAGGAATCCGGTGACCGGAAACCGGTAACAAAAGGTTTTGAGGGTTCGCCTGAGACGATGATAAGGTTTTAATGGTGGGTACTATGAGATGGGTATTGATTGGCATAATTTGGCCTGTTTGGAATACAGTGTGACTCATTTTTGTTTGAAATCTTTTTGGGGGTTTTTGGATTCAAGAATCAAGATGATGTTTTAATCAGATTAAAAAAAGGTTGGACTTTTACTTTACCTTTTTATTGAGGGTTTTTGGTGAATTTTCTCTCTGGGGATTTTAGTGAGAGAAAGTAAAGAGGAAGAGTTGTGAGATGATGGTAAGGTGGTTTTGATAAGGAGGGATGATGGCTATTGGCTGGCCGTTCCGAGTTAACTCGGCAAGTTTTGTTAAATGGGTCGGTGAGTTAAGCAGGTTTCGACTCGGTGGGCTACTATTTATCACCTACCTGGCTACCTGTTTTAAACTTTAAACTTCCAATTATATACAGTAAAAAAAAGTACTCCGTATAAGTGTTTATCGTCGGCTAAAGTTACAAATTTTGTCGAGAAGGCTAAAAAAAACTTCAAAGATATTCGGGTTGAAGAGAAATTGCTTAGTTAGTATGTGGGTACAAACAATAGCGGAAACACTAAGGGACTGATACTGCTCCAATTACACATATTTATCCAAGCAATATCATCCTTAATTCGTTGTGTTTTGAAGAGTTTGGTGATTAGAAGTGTTGGTTTGGTGCTTAAAAGATGGTTCAAGGCTAAATGAGGCTAAAAGTCCAATATGGTGCAAAATTGATCAAGTATTGAACCTTAGAAAGAGCAAAGATGAAATGCACTCAATGTCGTTGGTAAAAGTGAGCTGATGACTTGCACGGATTTTGCAAGTTAAGGAAGTGCAGGCAAGGCAAATGGTGTAGCGCACCAAATGCCCGGTGCGGCGCACCTTATAGCTAAAAAGTCTAAATTTTGGGTCAAAAGGCAAATCCCAATTTTCACGTGTTAAGGTGCGGCGCACCTCCTTCTAGTGCAATGGTGCGGCGCACCATTACATAGGTGCGGCGCACCTATCGCTGATTCAGCCCAGAATTTCAGCCAACTATAAATACGATTTTTAGGGTTTTTGCTGAAGAGAGCTGCGATTGAGGTCCATATCATGATTCCATCAAGATTACAGCCTAATTTCATGTCCCAAGTCAAAGATTAGTAGACATAAAGAAGCTAGAAGCTAGATCTCCATCATCCATTCTCCATTTTAGTGTTTCTTCTCCATTTTGGTAGTAGCTTTTCTCCATTTTAGTTGTAATGATGAATGATTGTTATTTCCTTGATTTCAATCTTGTTTATGCAATGATATTAGCTTAGATTACTTGTGTTCACTTGATTTGTAAACTTGAGGCTTGGATTTTGCCCTAATTTATGAATTAGGTGTTTGAATGAGTTGATGATTATTGTGCTTGATTGATGATCCATTGCTATGCATTTGTTTTAGACTTTACTTTGATTACATAGATTGTGTAGTTTTTCTAAGTGATTTTCATAGTGAAACAATTTGTGCTTCAACACCTTGTGTGATCTAGACAACCAATTTGGAGATTTCAGGTAATTGTGTTATTGGTTGGGTTGGTTTTCAATTGGTATTTAGTCAACATAGTGGTGTTTGATTATCTTAAGTGATTTTGATAATTAAAGAATTTTAAGTAATTTTAATCCAAAATCGAGTCTAAATGATCTCAATCAAAGCATAGTTTGATTTTTTGAAATGAGTCTACGTGAGTTAACGAATTTCATTTGGTTGAGGTTTTATGAAAGTTGACGAATGAAAATGAAACTATATGTTTGAACATTGTTGTGTAATGAATGAATTGGGTAAACTATGACAAAAGGTAGAATAGTCAAGTGGACACTTTTTTTTATCTTATTTGTTAATCTCTCTTAGGTTTATATTAGCTTAATCAACACTTTATCAAAATCCCCCAATCAACTTATGATAATTACTAGTGTTTTGAGATTCATGTAAATTGCTCCCTGTGGAACGAACCTTGACTGAATACTTGCTAGTTGCTATAATGATCAGATTATTGTTGCCTGGACGTTTGTGTTAATTGATTAAGTGTTTTATCATTGTTTTTATATTATTATAAGTTGAACACGAAACGTCGCAATCAGGGACAGAGGGGGTCAGTCGCCCCCATTGGATTTGCAATTTTCAATGGAAAAATTTTGAGTTTTTCGATTTTGCCCCCAGCGAAAAAAATTGCCCTAAAGTTTTCATATGTTGCCCCAAAACCTTCAAATTTTGCCCAAAAACCTCCAAATTTTTGCCAAAAACCTTCATATTTTGTCCAAAAACCTTCATATTTTGTCTAAAACCCTCCACATTTTACCCAAAAAATTGCTACGTTTTTTAAAAAATGTAACGACCCAAACCTCGTTATACCAAAATACGACCAAAAAAAAAAATCGGAGGCAGCACATCTGGACGGCGTCCAGTTATCTGGACTGCGTCCAGTACTTAAGAACAGGACGGCGTCCAACCAAATGGGACGGCGTCCAAATGAACTAAAATATTCTGACCCCCAAGTCCAACTTACGTGAGCGGAAAACCCGCTTCCCGACACTTTTAGACGAAACCCTATTCACAACATGTTAACATAATTAAACTAAGAAGTTTCTGTAGTGACCCGAACTTTTCCATGTTTATATATATATAATGAAATTGTTATTTACATGATTAAGTGTTTCCAACATGTTAAGCAATCAAACTTGTTAAGACGTGATTAATTGAAATAGGTTTCATATAGACAATTGACCACCCAAGTTGACCGGTGATTCACGAACGTTAAAACTTGTAAAAACTATATGATGACATATATATGGATATATATATATATATATATATATATATATATATATATATATATATATATATATATATATATATATATATATATATATATATATATAGTTAACATGATATTATGATAAGTAAGTATCTCATTAGGTATTTTAACAATGAGTTATATACATAAAAATGAGACTATTGAATTAAGAAACTCGAAAACGATATATATAACGATTATCGTTATATCAACGTCTTACTAAATACATATGAATCATTTTAAGATATTGATACACTATATTTATACATGTTAAATGATAAGTAAACATATCATTAAATGTATTAACAATGAACTACATATGTAAAAACAAGACTATTAACTTAAGGATTTCGAAACGAGACATATATGTAACGATTATCGTTGTAACGACATTTAATTGTATATATATCATATTAAGATATATTAATACATCATAATATCATGATAATGTAATAATTTAACATCTCATTATATATAATAAACAATGGGTTAACAACATTTAACAAGATCGTTAACTTAAAGATTTCAAAACAACACTTACATGTAACGACTAACGATGACTTAACGACTCAGTTAAAATGTATACACATGTAGTGTTTTAATATGTATTCATACACTTTTGAAAGACTTCAAGACACCTATCAAAGTACTTCTACTTAACAAAAATGCTTACAATTACATTCTCGTTCATTTTCATCAACAGTTCTACTCGTATGCACCCGTATTCCTACTCGTACAATACCTAGCTTCTAAATGTATTTACTATTGGTATATACACTCCAATAATCAACTCTTAGCAGCCCATGTAAGTCACCTAACCATGTTGGAACCATCATTTAACATCTAGCATGAAATATCTCACAAAATTACAAACTAATGGAGCCTATATTGACACTACACATTCACATGAAATGGAGAGCTCACAAACACATTCACTTTGCAATTTTCTTGAATTAAATTACTCTCTCTCAAGTGTTCTTCCTTTGTTCTAAGTGTTCTTCATCATCTTCAACAAAATCTAGCTCAATCTAGTTCATAAATCCATACATAAACCAAGTTATAAAACAACTACTCAAGAACACACCAACAACACTTCCAAGTTTGCTAGCTTACTTTCAATCTTGCAAATCCATTTCAAGTGATAATCCAAACTCAAGAAATCTTTCTTATTTACAGTAAGATATCTTTCTAATTCAAGGTAATACTCATACTAAAACTTTGATTCAATTTCTATAACTATAACAATCATGTTTCGAGTGGAAGTCTTACTTGAACTTGTTTTCATGTCATGCTTTTGCTTCAAGAACTATCAAGCCATCTAAGGATCCTTTGAAGCTAGATATTTTTTTCTCATTTCCAGTAGGTTTATCCACAAAACCTGAGGTAGTAATGATGTTCATAACATCATTCAATTCGTATATATAAAACTACCTTATTCGAAGGTTTAAACTTGTAATCACTAGAACATAGTTTAGTTAATTCTAAACTTGTTCGCAAACAAAAGTTAATCCTTCTAACTTGACTTTTAAAATCAACTAGACACATGTTCTATATCTATATGATATGCTAACTTAATGATTTAAAACCTGAAAACACAAAAAACATCGTAAAACCGGATATACGCCGTCGTAGTAACACCGCGGGCTGTTTTGGGTTAGTTAATTAAAAACTATGATAAACTTTGATTTAAAATTTGTTCTTCTGAGAAAATTATTTTTCTTATGAACATGAAACTATATCCAAAAATCATGGTTAAACTCAAAGTGGAAGTATGTTTTCCAAAATGGTCATCTAGACGTCGTTCTTTCGACTGAAATGACTACCTTTACAAAAACGCCTTGTAACCTGTATTTCTGACTATAAACTTATACTTTTTTCTTGTTTATATTTATAAACTTAAGTTCAATATGAAACCCTATCAACTTGAATCACTCAAAACGGATTTAAAACGAAGAAGTTATGGGTAAAACAAGATTGGATAATTTTTCTTGTTGTAGCTACGTGAAAATTGGTAACAAATCTATATTAATCATATCCTAGCTAACTCATATTGTATTATACATGTATTCTAATATATTATGTAATCTTGGGATACCATAGACACGCATACAATGTTTTGACATATCATATCGACCCATCTATATATATATTTCGAAACAACCATAGACACTCTATATGCAGTAATGTTGGAGTTAGCTATACAGGGTTGAGGTTGATTCCAAAATATTATATATACTTTGAGTTGTAATCTAGCCTGAGGCTTGTATACACGAGGTCATGGATTGATTCGAGATAATATATATTGCTTTATTTCTGTACATCTAACTGTAGACAACTAGTTGTAGGTTACTAACGAGGATAGCTGACTTAATAAACTTAAAACATTAAAACGTATTAAAAATGTTGTAAATATATTTTAAACATACTTTGATTTATATGTACATATTTGTTATAGGTTCGTGAATCGACCAGTGACCAAGTCTTACTTCCCGACGAAGTAAAAATCTGTGAAAGTGAGTTATAGTCCCACTTTTAAAATCTAATATTTTGAGATGAGAATACATGCAGTTTTATAAATGTTTTACGAAATAGACACAAGTAAATGAAACTACATTATATGGGTGAATGATCAAAGCCGAATATGCCCCTTTTGCTTGGTAGCCTAAGAATTAGTAAACCGATCTACTAATTGAAGCGAATCCTAAAGATAGATCTATTGGGCCTAACGAACCCCATCCAAAGTACCGGATGCTTTAGTACTTCGAATTCGTTTTTATCATGTCCGAAGGATTTCCCAGAATGATAGGGGATATTCTTATATGCATCTTGTTAATGTCGGTTACCAGGTGTTCACCATGTGAATGATTTTATCTCTATGTATGGGATGTATATTGAAATATGAAATCTTGTGGTCTATTATTACAATTTGATAAATATATAGGTTAAACCTATAACTCACTAACATTTTTGTTGACGTTTAAAGCATGTTTATTCTCAGGTGATTATTAAGAGCTTCCGCTGTTGCATGCTAAAATAAAGACAAGATTTGGTGTCAGCATGCTTGTATAATATTGTTTAAAACTGCATTCGAGATTTACTTTGTTGTAACATATTAATATTGTAAACCAATATGTATTGGTAGTGTGTAAGTGTGATATTTTTTTTAGATTATCATTTCTGGATAATCTAGGTGATGTCCTTTTAACCTTGTCGATAAAATAAAGGTTATGGTTTGTTTTAAAAACAAATGCAGTCTTTGAAAAACGTCTCATATAGAGGTCAAAACCTCACAACGAAATCAATTAATATGGAACGATTATAATCAATATGAACGGGACATTTCAGTTTCCGCCATAAAACCAAGTTTTACAACATCGGGCCCACATCGGTCGTTTTACGAGTTTCGTTCAAAAATACAAGTTCGACCATAAGAGTTTAAGTTCCAAACGACACCTAGAGCATGGTGTTTGGGGTTAAACTACCCACATCTTGGCCAACTTCAAAAGCTAATAATCCAAATGCGTCCCCTATCAAAACAAAGCGGGAGGCCACTAATCCAACCGAACACCCTTACCCTTATCCACGCCGGAACCTAAAAAGAGTAAACAACGAGAGGGTAAGCAAAGCTTAGTGAGTACAATAATTATACATACACATATATAACCCATCTATTTGCAATCGCACCCACCCAATACCTCATACGAAAATGTAACTCAAATAGCATGCCGTCATACTCATAATGCTAACAACTCATACACTATCACAACACCACATTAGCATATACTCAACACAATATATATATATATATATATATATATATATATATATATATATATATATATATATATATATATATATATATATATATATAATATAGCATGCTAAACAATATCCAACAACATAATATGGTTAACCATAAATGCTATGATGCTACCGGCTCGTGGTTCACACCATACACAATGCTATGACGCTACCGGCTCGTGGTTCATGCCACTACGCATTTGAGTCTCACCCGGTTATAGTGCTACCGGCTCGTGGTTCACACTTTGGCGCTACCGGCTCGTGGTTCACGCCTCATTTTATAGTGCTACCGGCTCGTGGTTCACACTTTGGCGGTACCGGCTCGTGGTTCACGCCTCATTTTATAGTGCTACCAGCTCGTGGTTCACACTTTGGTGGTACCGGCTCGTGGTTCACGCCTCATTTTATAGTGCTACCGGCTCGTGGTTCACGCCTCCTTTTATAGTGCTACCGGCTCGTGGTTCACATCATGACGCTCATCACATACATGCTATGATACTACCGGCTCATGGTTCATAACATAACATTCACAAATAAATACGCCATATACATATACGCATAATTATTCCACTCACCTTAACGCCTTTGGTGAGTTAATCAAGCTCGCAACCTTCAACGCGGCGTACCTATTACATCATTCATATAATCAATCATACAATCGATTTAGTCAACCAACTTACTCCCTCTTCAAGTGACACATTGACCCATAGTGAAAATTTCGACCCATTTACACACTTAACCCTAATACTAACCATTTCGGTCTTAATATACCTTTTAACACAAGGTCATCGCATTTTCACACCCATTAAACAACTTAGGTCATCAATGACTCCCTTGACCCATTTCAAAGTTAACACACCCATCTGGGTCACCACCATACCCAAATAGCACTTACTTACTCAATATCTATGTGTGCTAGTACCCAACTAACAAATTAAGACTCTTAAACACATTTATCATTTTAGAAACCCTAGGTTAGTCATCTTTGAGTCCTCATGACCCAAACTTACTCAAAAACCCCAAATTACAAGTAAATGGGTTTTAAGTTCATCACCTACCCAAACCCTAACCCTTAAACAATTAAAGTAAGGAATTCAATTTTAAGACTTACCACTACAATCAAGACGTAGCTAGGGAGTAAATGAACAATTTTAAAACACGCACTTTGACCTGAAACTAGCTTCTTCCTCTTTGGATTGAGCTTTATCACACTAAAACCCTTCTCTCTCTCTCTAGAATTTAAGTGGATAAGAGGTGGTGGTTAAAAATGGTGTAAATGAGGCTCCCCTAACTGATCTAGGGCATTAAATTCGTCCACAAAGTGAAATTACCAAAATACCCATTTGTAATATCCAAAATAAAAACAGCTGGCCCGCCAGTACATCTGGACGGCGTCCAGAATACTGGACGGCGTCCAGCTCTTCAAACATGGACGGCTTCCCATAAGTTGGACGGCGTCCCAATCATCTGAGAAAATAGGATCTTACAACTCTCCCCCACTTGAACCGGATTGCATCCTCACAATCCAAGCCGCATGACAAGAAGGAAGATAAACTAACACACACTCTTCGGATTCCCATGTAAACTCGGAACCCTTACTACGACGCCATTGAACCTTAAAAGTTCTCACCTTTTTATTTCTCAACCTTTTCACCTTTTCGTCGAGTATCGCAATCGGCTCCTCAACATACTCTAACTTGTTGTTTAGTTCAATTTCGTCTAATGGCATCCATGAAGAATCATCCGCAAGACACTTACGGAGATGGGAAACATGAAATGTGTTATGGATCCCCGCAAGCTCTTCGGGTAATTCCAAACGATACGCAACTTCACCAACACGAGCTAAAATCTTAAATGGCCCAATAAACCGAGGAGCTAACTTTCTCCGTTTACGAAAACGAATAATACCTTTCCATGGCGAAACCTTAAGCATCATCATGTCACCCTCTTGGAACTCAATCAATCGCCTACGTTTGTCAGCATACGACTTTTGTCTATCTTGAGCCGCTTTCAAATGAGTCCGAAACATCTCAATCTTGCTATTCGTCTCTAAAACTAAATTGGTACTCCCGATTTCTCTTTGACCCACTTCGCCCCAACAAATCGGAGTTCGACATCTCCGCCCATAAAGCATCTCATAAGGTGGCATCCCAATACTAGTGTGATAACTATTATTGTACGATAATTCCACCAATGGTAAGTGCTCATCCCAACTACCGCCAAAATCAATAATACACGCCCGTAACATATCCTCCAATGTTTGATTCGTACGTTCGGTTTGACCGTCCGTTTGAGGATGGTACGTCGTGCTCATTCTCAATTGTGTACCCATATCTTCATAAAACTTATTCCAAAACCGAGATGTGAAACGAGTGTCTCGATCCGAAATAATAGATATAGGAACCCCATGCCTCGATATCACCTCCTTGATAAATAATTTAGCCAAAGTCTCCGATGATATTGCTTCCCGAATGGGATGAAACAAAGCACTTTTCGTCAATCGATCAACTATTACCCAAATCGAGTCAAATTGGGTTCTCGCCGTCTTTGGTAACTTTGTGATGAAATCCATGGTAATGTACTCCCATTTCCATTTCGAAATTTCTAGCGGTTGTAACGTACCATACGGCTTTTGGTGTTCGGCTTTAACTTGCAAACACGTGACGCATTGTTCAACATACTTAACAACATCACGTTTCATGCCCGGCCACCAATACTCCTTCTTTAAATCAAGATACATTTTTGTCGTGCCCGGATAAATGGAATACTTTGACTTATGTGCTTTATCAAGTAACACTCGTCGGAAATCTCCCATTCTAGGCACCCACACTCGTCCTTGAAAGGACAACAAACCATGCGGGCCTAAGGTAATAGACTCCGTTTGGCCCACGATTCGTTCCTCATGTTTCTTGTTAACAAAAGCTTCAATTTGAGTCTCTCCAAGCTTTACAAGAAAATCGTTAGTAATAATCATGCGTAACGATCCTACTCGTATCGCCGGATGTTGACTCTTCCGACTCAACGCATCCGCGACCACATTCGCCTTACCCGGATGATATAATATTTCACAATCATAGTCTTTCACCACGTCCATCCACCTACGTTGACAATAATTCAAATCTCTTTGATTAAAAAGATGTTTCAAACTCTTATGATCCGAATAAATCGTACACTTAACACCATACAAGTAATGGCGCCAAATTTTCAACGCATGAACAACCGCCGCTAACTCAAGATCATGAGTCGGATATCTCGTTTCGTGTTCCTTTAATTGTTGAGAGGCATACGCGATGACTTTACCTCGTTGCATTAGAACACAACCGAGCCCATTTAAAGACGCATCACAATAAACCGTCATGTCTTCTACGCCTTCCGGCAACACTAACACCGGAGCTTGACATAACTTCTCTTTTAACAATTGAAAAGCAATTTCTTGCTCATTCTCCCAATTAAATCTCTCTTTCTTTGTTGTCAATTTCGTCAATGGAGAAGCGATCTTAGAAAAGTCTTGGATAAACCGACGGTAATAACCAGCCAATCCGAGAAAACTTCAGATTTCCGTAGGCATAGTCGGTGGTCCCCAACTTTTCACCGTCTCAATCTTCCCTGGATCTACTTGAATACCATCCTTGTTCACAATATGGCCAAGGAATTGAACTTCCCTTAGCCAAAATTCACATTTGGAGAATTTTGCATATAACTTCTCCTTCCGCAACGTCTTCAACACACCACGCAAATGATGTTCATGTTCGTTCATACTCTTCGAATAGACAAGTATGTCGTCAATGAACACAATCACCGACTTGTCCAACATAGGTTGGCACACTCGGTTCATAAGATCCATGAATGCCGCCGGTGCATTCGTAAGACCAAAAGGCATAACTACAAACTCAAAATGCCCATAACGCGTTCGAAAAGCCATTTTCTCAATATCTTCCTCACGGACCCGCATTTGGTGATAGCCGGACCGTAAGTCAATTTTAGAAAAGTAAGTCGCGCCTTGGAGTTGATCAAACAAATCGTCAATCCAAGGGAATGGATAACGATTCTTGATTGTCACCTTGTTCAACTCACGATAATCAATACACATCCGCATACTACCATCCTTCTTCTTCACGAATAAAACCGGAGCACCCCATGGTGAAGCACTCGGTCGAATAAAACCCTTTTCCAGCAACTCTTGGGTTTAATTTAACAACTCTTGCATCTCTGTTGGTGCTAAACGATAAGGAGTTTTAGCAATGGGAGTAGCACCCGGAACCAACTCGATGCGAAATTCGACTTGTCTTTCCGCCGGAACACCCGATAATTCATCCAAAAAAAGGTCTTCGAATTCACTAACCACCGGAATTTCACGAATGGATGGTAGCTCTTCACGAGTATCTACTACATGAGCAAGAAAAGCCACGCCACTACTAACAAGAAAACGACGTGCCCGTGCATAAGTGCATAATGGCACAAGTCTTCTCCGTCTCTCGCCATGAATAATTAACTCTCCCCCAGTTTGGGTCTTCACACGAATAGATTTTTCATGGCATGCAATATCGGCTCTATGAAGATCGAGCCAATCCATACCAACAACAATATCGAATTCACCCAAGGTCATCGGGATAAGATCAATTTTAAACGTTTCGAAACCAAACACAATATCACAATCATTACACACATCAACCCCTAGCACCGTCTTACCATCCGCTATTTCAACTTCTACCGGATGACTTAACTTAGCTAGCGGTTTATCAAGCTTAGACACAAATCTTGGAGAAATAAACGATAAGTTAGCACCACTATCAAATAGGATCCTTGCCAGATTAGAGTTAACTATGAAAGTACCTGAGACAACTTCATTTGATTGCTTGGCTTCATCATTAGTCATCAAATAATTGCGACCCCTAGCCGTACCCACCGCCTTTTCTAACCGTTTAACACGATCGGTGTTCAAATCGGGACACTCCGTCCTTCGATGCCCTTCTTTACCACAATTGTAACAAGTAAGTTTGTTTGACGCCTTGGTACAATCACGGGCCATGTGCCCTCTTTGATTACAATTAAAACACATGGGTCCCTAACTCAAAGAACCACCTTTCTTCACGCTATTAGCACTTTCGGAACCCTTCTTGCTCTTCTTGTTTGAAAAGTTCGAATGACTCGAACCCTCAAATTTTCTCTTAGAGAAAGAGAAATCGCTTTGCTTTGGAACTTCCGGTTCGAAGCCCCGGGCTAACTCAAACAATTCCTCAAAAGACTTAGCCATTCCCCGACTAATCTTACACTTTAACTCATCGCTTAGTGTACGATAAAAATCTAACATCAATTTGTGATCATCACCAACATACTCCGGACAAAAACGAGTCTTTGCCAAGAAGGTCGACTTGAGGGTAACCAAGTCCATTGAACCTTGTCGCAAATTGTGCAACTCGTCCCGGATTCTATCAAGGTCGGAAGGAGTTCGGTATTCTTTGAAAAATTCCTTTTTAAACTCTTCCCACGTCAAGCCCATGTATTGTTCTTCACTATAAAACTTAATTTTATCGTCCCACCACAACTTAGCCTCCTCACGTAACATACTAGAACCGTATCTCGTCTTCTTCTCGGGAGGACACTCTGCGGTACAGAAAGCCCCCTCGATGTCGGAAATCCAACATGTGCTTTTCAACGGATCCCTTACTCCATTAAACATAAAAGGTTGAGAATCCTTGAAATTTTTGTAATGGAAGTCTCGCCTTCCATGTCCACCGTTACCATCACCCCTTTCACCACGAGGATAAATATTTCTAGCTTCTAATGCCTCTTCGATCGCGGCATTCATTCGTTCGTTTATTAACTCGGTTACTTGCCCATCAACCGATTCTTGGAAAACCTTTCGGACATCCTCAAGGAATTTCGCTCTTTGCATTTTAATGATGACCTCGACTTTGACCGTGAATTCGGAGTCCTCGCTCGGGCCTCCATTTTCGGTATCATGACCATTTCTCATATTCATTCTACAAAACAGAATAGGTTAAACAACAAAACGAAGAACAAGTCATAAATATACCACACCGCTCCATCTTGCTCAACAATCGTCGTACATCGCTTGCTTGACACAACTTGAACCCGTAACAATGGTAGCTAATCATTGTTACGCGAGCACGTTGCATTAACTCGCTAGTACAACATCTATCTCGCTTGATGATTGCAAAACACAACACAAAACAATTAGCGCATAGTTAGTTTACCTAAACCTAGGCACTAACCAAATCCCGGTCCAACCCGTCTCCAACAAGTCCCGCATAAAACGCATACACAATAAAGTCTAAGTCTAGGCACCTATCTCAAGTTGCCTAAATCCCTTAGACCATGCTCTGATACCACTTGTAACGACCCAAACCTCGTTATAACAAAATAGGACCCAAAAAAAATCTGAGGCAGCACATCTGGATGGCGTCCAGTTATCTGGACGGCGTCCAGTACTTAAGAACAGGACGGCGTCCAACCAAATGGGATGGCGTCCAAATGAACTGAAATATTCTGACCCCCATGTCCAACTTACGTGAGCGGAAAACCCGCTTCCCGACACTTTTAGACGAAACCCTATTCACAACATGTTAACATAATTAAACTAAGAAGTTTCCACCATAAAACCAAGTTTTACGACATCGGACCCACATCGGCCATTTTACGAGTTTCGTTCAAAAATACAAGTTCGACCATAAGAGTTTAAGTTCCAAACGACACCTAGAGCATGGTGTTTGGGGTTAAACTACCCACATCTTGGCTAACTTCAAAAGCTAATAATCCAAATGCGTCCCCTATCAAGACAAAGCGGGAGGCCACTAATCCAACCGAACACCCTTACCCGTATCCACGTTGGAAACTAAAAAGAGTAAACAACGAGAGGGTAAGCAAAACTTAGTGAGTACAATAATTATACATACACATATATAACCCATCTATTTGCAATCACACCCACCCAATACCTCATACGAAAATATAACTCAAATAGCATGTCGTCATACTCATAATGCTAACAACTCGTACACTATCACAACCCCACATTAGCATATATTCAACACAATATATATATATATATATATATATATATATATATATATATATATATATATATATATATATATGAATATAGCATGCTAAACAATATCCAACAACATAATATGGTTAACCATAAACGCTATGGTGCTACCGGCTCGTGGTTCACACCATACGCAATGCTATGACGCTACCGGCTCGTGGTTCACGCCACTACGCATTTGATTCTCACTCGTTTATAGTGCTACCGGCTTGTAGTTCACGCCTCATTTTATAGTGCTACCGGCTCTTGGTTCACACTTTGGCACTACCGGCTCGTGGTTCACGCCTCATTTTATAGTGCTACCGGCCCGTGGTTCACACTTTGGCGCTACCGGCTCGTGGTTCACGCCTCTTTTTATAGTGCTACCGGCTCATGGTTCACACTTGATGCTACCGGCTCGTGGTTCACATCATGACGCCCATCACATACATGTTATGGTACTACCGGCTCGTGGTTCATACCATAACATTCACAAATTAATACGCCATATACATATACGCATAATTATTCCACTCACCTTAACGCCTTTGGTGAGTTAATCAAGCTCGCAACCTTCAACGCGGCGTACCTATTACATCATTCATATAATCAATCATACAATCGAGTTGGTCAACCAACTTACTCCCTCTTCAAGTGACACATTGATCCATAGTGCAAATTTCGACCCATTTGTACACTTAACCCTAATACTAACCATTTCGGTCTTAATATACCTTTTAACACAAGGTCGTCACATTTTCACACGAATTAAACAACTTAGGTCATCAATGACTCCCTTGACCCATTTCAAAGTTAACACACCCATTTGGGTCACCACCATTGTAGTGACCCGAACTTTTCCATGTTTATATATATTAAATGAAATTGTTATTTACATGATTAAGTGTTTCCAACATGTTAAGCAATCAAACTTGTTATGACCTGATTAATTGAAACAGGTTTTATATAGACAATTGACCACCCAAGTTGACCGGTGATTCAGAAACGTTAAAACTTGTAAAAACTATATGATGTCATATATATGGATATATATATAATTAACATGGTATTATGATAAGTAAACATAAACATATCATTAATTATATTAACAATAAACTACATATGTAAAAACAAGACTACTAATTTAATGATTTCGAAACGAGACATATATGTAACGATTATCATTGTAACGACATTTAATGTATATATATCATATTAAGATATATTAATACATCATGATATCATGATAATGTAATAATTTAACATCTCATTTGATATAATAAACAATGGGTTAACAACATTTAACAAGATCGTTAACCTAAAGGTTTCAAAACAACACTTACATGTAACGACTAACGATGATTTAACGACTCAGTTAAAATGTATATACATGTAGTGTTTTAATATGTATTCATACACTTTTGAAAGACTTCAAGACACTTGTCAAAATACTTCTACTTAACAAAAATGCTTACAATTACATCCTCGTTTAGTTTCATCAACAATTCTACTCGTATGCACCCGTATTCGTACTCGTACAATACACAGCTTTTAGATGTATGTACTATTGATATATACACTCCAATGATAAGCTCTTAGCAGTTCATGTGAGTCACCTAACACATGTGGGAACCATCATTTGGCAACTAGCATGAAATATCTCATAAAATTACAAAAATATTAGTAATCATTCATGACTTATTTACATGAAAACAAAATTACATATCCTTTATATTTAATCCATATACCAACGACCAAAAACACCTACAAACACTTTCATTCTTCAATTTTTTACATCTAATTGATCTCTCTCAAGTTCCATCCTCAAGTTCTGTGTGTTCTTCATAAATTCTACAAGTTCTAGTTTCATAAAATCAAGAATACTTCCAAGTTTACTAGCTCACTTCCAATATTATAAAGTGATCATCCAACCTCAAGAAATCCTTGTTGTTTATAGTAAGATATCATTTTAAATCATGGTAATACTCATATACAAACTTTGATTCAATTCCTATAACTATAACTATCTTAATTCGAGTGATAATCTTACTTGAACTTGTTTTCGTGTCATGATTCTACTTCAAGAACTTTCAAGCCATCCAAGATCCTTTGAAGCTATATCATTTCTTGTCACTTCCAGTAGGTTTATCTACTAAACTTGAGGTAGTAATGATGTTCATAACATCATTCGATTCATACATATAAAACTATCTTATTCGAAGATTTAAACTTGTAATCACCAGAACATAGTTTAGTTAATTCTAAACTTGTTCACAAATAAAGTTAATCCTTCTAACTTGACTTTTAAAATCAACTAAACACATGTTCTATATCTATATGATATGCTAACTTAATGATTTAAAACTTGGAAACACGAAAAACACCGTAAAACCGGACATACGCCGTCGAAGTAACACCGCGAGCTGTTTTGGGTTTGATAATTAAAAACTATGATAAACTTTGATTTAAATGTTGTTCTTCTGGGAAAATGATTTTTATTATGAACATGAAACTATATCCAAAAATCATGGTTAAACTCAAAGTGGAAGTATGTTTTTCAAAATGGTCATCAAGACGTCGTTCTTTAGACTGAAATGACTACCTCTTACAAAAACGACTTGTAACTTATATTTTCGACTATAAAACTATAATTTTTCTGTTTATATTAATAAAATAGAGTTCAATATGAAACCATAGCAATTTGATTCACTCAAAACGGATTTAAAACGAAGAAGTTATGGGTAAAACAAGATTGGATATTTTTTGATTGTTGTAGCTACGGGAAATATTGTAACAATTCTATACAAATCATATCCTAGCTAACTTATATTGTATTATACATGTATTCTAATATATTATGTAATCTCGGGATATCATAGACACGTATGCAAATGTTTTGACATATCATATCGACCCATGTATATATATTATTTGGAACAATCATATACACTCTATATGCAGTAATGTTGGAGTTAGCTATACAGGGTTGAGGTTGATTCCAAAAATATATATGCTTTGAGTTGTGATCTAGCCTGAGACGTGTATACACTGGGTCGTGGATTGATCCAAGATAATATATATATCGATTTATTTCTGTACATCTAACTATGGACAACTAGTTGTAGGTTATTAACGAGGACAGCTGACTTAATAAGCTTAAAACATTAAAATGTATTAAAAAATGTTGTAAATATATTTTGAACATACTTTGATATATATGTACATATTTGTTATAGGTTCGTGAATCGACCAGTGGCCAAATCTTACTTCCCGACGAAGTAAAATCTGTGAAAGTGAGTTATAGTCCCACTTTTAAAATCTAATATTTTGGGATGAGAATACATGCAACTTTATAAATTTTTTACGAAATAGACACAAGTAAATGAAACTACATTATATGGGTGAATGATCGAAACCAAATATGCCCCTTTTTAGCTTGGTAGCCTAAGAATTTGGGAACAGACCCCCAAATTGACGCGAATCCTAAAGATAGATCTATCGGGACCAACAAGCCCCATTCTGAAATTTGGAATGCTTTAGTACTTCGAAATTATCATGTCCGATGGGTGTCCTGGAATGATGGGGATATTCTATATGCATCTTGTTAATATCGGTTACCAGGTGTTCTCCATATGAATGATTTTTATCTCTATGTATGGGATGTATTGAAATTAGAAATCTTGTGGTCTATTATTATTATGATTTGATAATATATAGGTTAAACCTATAACTCACCAACATTTTTGTTGACGTTTTAAGCATGTTTATTCTCAGGTGATTATTAAGAGCTTCCGCTGTTGCATACTAAAATAAGGACAAGATTTGGAGTCCATGCTTGTATGATATTGTGTAAAAACTGCATTCAAGAAACTTATTTTTGATATAATATATTCTTATTGTAAACCATTATGTAATGGTCATGTGTAAATAATATATTTTAGATTATCATTATTTGATAATCTACGTAATACTTTTTAAACCTTTACCGATAAAATAAAGGTTATGCTTGTTTTAAAAATGAATGCAGTCTTTGAAAAACGTCTCATATAGAGGTCAAAACCTCGCGACGAAATCAATTAATATGGAACGTTTATAATCAATATGAATGAGACATTTCAACCATACCCAAATTGCACTTACTTACTTAATATCTAGGTGTGCTAGTACCCAACTAACCAATTAAGACTCTTAAACACATTTATCATTTTAGAAACCCTAGGTTAGTCATCTTTGAGTCCTCATGACCCAAACTTACTCAAAACTCCCAAATTATAAGTAAATGGGTTTTAAGTTCATCACCTACCCAAACCCTAACCCTTAAACAATTAAAGTAAGGAATTCAAGGTTAAGACTTACCACTACAATCAAGACGTAGCTAGGGAGTAGATGAACAACTTTAAAACACGCATTTTGACCCAAAACTAGCTTCTTCCTCTTTGGATTGAGCTTTCTCACACTAAAACCCTTCTCTCTCTCTCTAGAATTTAAGTGGATAAGAGTTGGTGGTTGAAAATGGTGTAAATGAGGCTCCCCCAACTGATCTAGGGCCTTAAATTCGTCCACAAAGTGAAATTACCAAAATACCCATTTGTAATATCCAAAATAAAAACAGCTGGCCCGCCAGTACATCTGGATGGTGTCCAGAATACTGGACGGCATCTAGCTCTTCAAACATGGACGGCATACCACAAGTTGGACGGCGTCCCAACCATCTGAGAAAACAGGATCTTACAAAAAAATTCGCGCCGGATGAAAAAATTTCTATTTTCGACACTGGGTACAAAGATAAGCAAATACAAAAAGGAAAGTCTAAGGTTCATGGGAGGAGTTGAGGAAGTTTAACGTAGAGGAGATTTGACTTGTGTATGAGTTCTCGGCTGTGGGTGTTTTTTTGTTTATGTGGTTCTTTCGCTTTTTATCGTGATGTGTTTTTGTGACATGAGATGATGGTGTTTATTCTTGAGTGGTCGAAGGTTGTGTTGTTTTGGTTAGTTTGGTTCCGTTTAGGGGTTGGTTTTTTTAGTTTTTGTGGTTTCTTTGTGCGGCTTTGGTGTCTTTGCTTATAATTGTTTCATGGCTTTCTTTTTCGATGATAGTCTACGAGATTTTATAACTTATTATTTCATCATTCATTATTTATAAATAATGTTATTATTTCATCATTCATTATTTATAAATAATGTTATTATTTCATCATTCATTTATACATTTAATTTTGTATTTATCTAAAATTACATGATATACGTAAAAAAAAATATATTCACTAACAAAAGAATATTCTTTTTGAACAAATAATTATAATAGGAATAACATTATTCCCAATGAATGTTTTCAAAGATTAAATTTTACTTGTGATTGTTATATATTTTTCAACCTAGAAACATAATTTGTAATGAATGTTATTGTTTTTGTCAAAATTGTTAACATTTATATTTTAAAATGATATTTTTTTTTATGAATGACGATATTTTCTCATAAAAACTTTTGATTTCTGACGAACTATACTAATTTTTTATTATAGAATAACACTATACGTAAATAATATTTTATTTCTCTTTTTCAAAAAACTCACTTCTCTCTTAATCACTCTTTCATATATGATATACCTAATATAATAGATAATAGATATATAATTATAATTTTAGAATAAAATATTGATTTATTGATAATGATAATATTGATATTGATTTATCATTGTATTGGAAAGTTGATCAAAAGACATTTTTTATAGTGTTATAACAAAATACGATTTGTTTAAAATAAATATGTTTTTACACCATTCGTTCACACATGTTCGCACAAATTTTGTGAGAAGTCGTGATAATCATTCTAAAGGTTATCAAGAATTTGCTTCGTACTCGAGACCTGACTTCACGTGAACTTGCCTTATATTGGAGTGAATGTGGTAGCATGCGAATCAACTTTGTCTGGCTTTTAAGCGAATACTTGGTTCGTGTAGTGACCCGAACTTTTCCATGTTTATATATATTAATTGAGATTGATATTTACATGAATAAATGTTTCCAACGTGTTAAGCAATCAAACTTGTTAAGACTTGATTAAATGAAATAAGTTTCATATAGACAATTGATCACCCATGTTGACCGACGATTCACGAACGTTACAAAATTGTAAAAACTACATGTTGTGGTATATATATAGACATATATATATGGTTGATATAAGATTATGATGAGTAAGTATCACACTAAGTATATTAACAATGTGATATATACATAAGAAATGAGATTACTAAGTTAAGAAGCTCGAAATTATATATATAACGATTATCGTTATGATAACGTCTACTAAATACATATGTATCATATTAAGATATTGATACACTATATTTAACATGATAAAATGATATTTAAATATATCATTAAGTGTGTTAACAATGAACTACATATGTAAAAACAAGACTACTAACCCAAGAATTACGAAACGAGACTTATATGTAACGATTATCGTTGTAACGATATTTTAATGTATATATCATATTAAGAGATATTCATACATCATAATATCATGATAATATAATAATTTAGCATCTCATTTGATATAATAAACATTGGGTTAACAACATTAATTGAGATCGTTAACTTAAAGGTTTCAAAACAACACTTACATGTAACGACTAACGAAGACTTAACGACTCCATTAGAATGTATATACATGTTGTATTTTGATATGTATTCTTACACTTTTAAAAGACTTCAAGGCACATATCAAAATACTTCTACTTAACAAAAATGCTTACAATTACATCCTCGTTCAGTTTCATCAACAATTCTACTCGTATGCACCCGTATTCGTACTCGTACAATACACAGCTTTTAGATGTATGTACTATTGGTATATACACTCCAATGATCAGCTCTTAGCAGCCCATGTGAGTCACCTAACATATGTGGGAACCATCATTTGGCAACTAGCATGAAATATCTCATAAAATTACAAAAATATGAGTAATCATTCATGACTTATTTACATGAAAACAAAATTACACATCCTTTATATCTAATCCATATACCAACGACTAAAAACACCTACAAACACTTTCATTCTTCAATTTTCTTCATCTAAATGATCTCTCTAAAGTTCTATCTTCAAGTTCTAAGTGTTCTTCATAAATTCCATAAGTATAGTTTCATAAAAATCAAGAATACTTCCAAGTTTGCAAGTCTACTTCCAAGCTTTCTAATCCATTCCAAGTAATCATCTAAGATCAAGGAACCTTTGTTATTTACAGTAGGTTATCTTTCTAATTCAAGGTAATATTCATATTCAAACTTTGATTCAATTTCTACAACTATAACAATCTTATTTCGAGTGAAAATCTTACTTGAACTGTTTTCGTGTCATGATTCTGTTTCAAGAACTTTCAAGCCATCCAAGGATCCTTTGAAGCTAGATCCATTTTTCTCATTTCCAGTGGTTTTATCCAAAAAACTTGAGGTAGTAATGATGTTCATAACATCATTCAATTCATACATATAAAGCTATCTTATTCGAAGGTTTAAACTTGTAATCACTAGAACATAGTTTAGTTAATTCTAAACTTGTTCGCAAACAAAAGTTAATCCTTCTAACTTGACTTTTAAAATCAACTAAACACATGTTATATATCTATATTATATGCTAACTTAATGATTTAAAACCTGGAAACACGATGAACACCATAAAATCGGATATACGCCGTCGTAGTGAAACCGGGGGCTGTTTTGGTTTAGATAATTAAAAACTATGATAAACTTTGATTTAAAAGTTGTTCTTCTGGGAAAACGATTTTTCTTATGAACATGAAACTATATCCAAAAATCATGGTTAAACTCCAAGTGGAAGTATGTTTTCCAAAATGTTCATCTAGACGTCGTTCTTTCGACTGAAATGACTACCTTTACAAAAACGACTTGTAACCTGTAATTCTGACTATAAACTTATACTTTTTCTGTATAGATTCATAAAGTTAAGTTCAATATTGTAACGTCCTCCCAATAGGGTCTGGAAGAAACGTTACTAATATCAAATAAACCAACATATTATAATACGAGAACAAATACTATATGAATAAAACCAAATTTTGCAGCGAAAGGATTAATAATGTCGTTACAAGAATTATAAATTGTTCAAATGCAGAAAAGTAAATATGCGATAAGTCTTGATCCTAGCCAAGTAAGTCATCACATAAGCAGTAGATATAGAGGTCCTGATCATTCAGTACCTGAGACAAACATGCTAAAAGTGTCAACCAAAAAGGTTGAGTGAAATTCATAGGTTTAACAAATATGATTGACCGTTTGTTCTTAGACCACAAGATTTGTTATAAAAGTAGATCACACAGATCCAAAAGTAGTACTGATTCGTGATATTTTAGACTAAACGTTTGTTTTGTTGCCCCGATGATAAGTTGGCAGTACCTTATCACCATGTTTAAATCATTATTAAGTAATACAAAGACATCGCGATCAAATGTATCGGGGACGTTACTCCCGATAGGCCTACCCCCAATAATTAAGAATGCCTTATCCTGAAAGCAGTTAAAAAATATCACTGTAGGGTCTTAGTAGCATAAGCTAGTCATAGTACAGTTTAGGTTCGTACTTATGTCTAAGTTGTTTAAAGTATAAAAGCAGCATGTGTCTCACCCCAGTAAGTATAAAAAGTGCTATAGCAATAAGAGTGGGGCTATAAAAGTCACCTTAGTAATTCGGTGAGTGAAAGTATTCCTTAAAGAGAAAGTATGGATGATCGAAGCACAGAGAAGTCAACCTAAGAATAAGTTGAGAATAGTTTAGATGTTTTGCCCGTATTATGATAAGTGTAAGTATTTTCTTTTATAGTAAGTTTAAAGAAGGTTTATCGTTTTGGAAAGGCTTTTCATACTAGACAAGCTTCCAATCTAACACTTTCAATTTAAAATGGCCTTTTCAGGTCATAGGTTTCTGAGCCACAGGATCCTTTAACTCGGTAATCCAAACTCTCCGCCTAGACTTTCGAGCGTCCATCCACTCGAGAAAGATCAAGATCTATACCCATCTAATATACCGTTCCAATACGTTTTTAGGTGCATATAGAAATACAACACTTTATATACTTTACTTATAAGTGTTTAATATATATATATTATATATATGTAAGGATACATATATATATATATATATATATATATATATATATATATATATATATATATATATATATAGTTTAAATTATGTTTTAGATCAATATAAGCACTAATAATTATCTAATGATGCTAACAAGTGTTTTATTGATTTCATAACAGTAAGTAACTTGTATAAAACATAATAAAAATTTTCTATACATTAATATTAAGTTTTGTGTATTAAATATTACTTTTTATAATTATTTTAATAGTTAAAATGAAAATAAATAGGTAAACAAGTTTAACACCATATCTTATATTTTTATTAGGTTCTACTGATCAAAATAAACTTAGGAAAATTTTATAAATTTTTGTTATAGTGTAAAAGTATTTATTGCTAATTTCTTTTTCGGTTTGCAATAAATCAAAGTTTATAAAGTAATAATTATTAAATCAACTAAATTAATTCAACCAATAATTTTCGTGAGCTTATATTAGTATATTAAGCTTAGAAAAATTATTTGTATAATTATATTAATAGTTTAATTATTTAATTCAACTTTTGTATTGTTATTAGTTTAAATTCGAAATTAACTAGAAATATATATTCATTAATTCAAAAAAATAATTTTTATAACTTTCTTAATAGTTCCAAAGTAGTTTCTATTAATTATTGTAGTCATAAAAATATTATACCATTTAGTTCTCTTTTTATTTTTAAAAACACTGTTTTCGGCTACTGTAGCAAAACTAAAGAAAATACAAATTAATTATTTAAAATGACAATTAAATCAAACATTAATTTTTATAATTACTTGTATAACATATGTGATAAGCGAAAATTGTAAAAACATATATATATAATCGTTTACTATTTATTTATTATATATCTATATATACCGAATATAAAAAAAATCAGTTTTTGATTTTTAATAAATATAAATTCGAATGTATAATTCATAAAAATAATTTTTATAGTCATTAGGATACTTAATACTAATTATCATGTATTTACATTATTTATTATAATTAATTTCATATTTATTTGGTATTTAACATAAAACTAGCACAAAAATATGATAAAAACTAAATAAAAACTATAAAAATAATATAGAGAACTTACAAAAATAATTTTTGCAGAGGTTTGAGAGAGAATTCTTCAAGTTTTTGGTGTACAAAATTTGTGAACTAGGCTATGGTATTTATAGTTACAATTTTTGGTAAAGAGAAAATAAAAAAATACAAAAGTTTATATAAAAAAATAACTAGTGTCTTGTAAAAAAAATTAAAAGTATTTATGTCCAGTCATGCCACCATTTCAAAATATAAATAAATAAAAGTAAAGTTAAAAGTAGGAATAAAATAAATAAAAGTGGATCTAGATCTAGTTTATATATAAAAAAATACTACTATTTAAAATATATATATATATATATATATATATATATATATATATATATATATATATATATATATTTCATAGTTCTAAAAATGTTAACTAACTAAATTTCTATTTTTATTTAATTATTAAATACAAATTTTGATAAATATAAATATATATTCGGTATTTATAAAATTATAATTACTAAATGTGGTTTTTATTTAATTAAATTATTACTTTATAATTTTATTAGTTTTATATATGTTACTACATTTATATATACTTGTATTTATTAATTGTATAATATATTAACTAAATACAAAATTAATATAAGTATTTTATATGTAATCATGTTATGACATAAATTTTTTTTTATAAAAATTCTTACGCGTACGTTGTTGAATAAAATTTATTATTCGTTTAACGTTCGTTAATTTCGTATGTATATAACGACCTTTTATTAGTACTTAGAGTTTATTCATTATACTTAAATCTTTTGTTCGGGCATTATATAGATGGAAAAATGAGGGTCGTTATAGTACCTCCCCGTTAATGAAAACTTCGTCCCGAAGTTTTAAGTGGAGTTCCCGTCTGCTTCATCAACAGTTGGGAAGAGATGGGGGTATTTTCGTATCATTTGGTCTTTGCGTTCCCAGGTATATTCGGGGCCTCTACGCGAATTCCAACGGACTTTAACAATAGGTATGTTGCTCTTACGAGTCTGTTTGACCTCTTCTTTCATAATCTCTATAGGTTCTTCGACAAAGTGCATTTGCTCATCAATGCGGATATCATCCAAAGGAATAACAAGAGTATCTTCGGCGAGACACTTTTTCAGATTTGAGACATGAAACACATCATGTACTTGACTTATTTCAGCTGGAAGTTCTAATCGATACGCAACGGGACCGATTCTTTGAATAACTTTGAAAGGTCCAACATAACGCGGAATGAGTTTATTTCATTTACCGAAGCGGATAACACCTTTCCAAGGAGATACTTTTAACATAACGTTATCTCCAACTTGGAATTCTAACGGTTTTCGATGAGGGTCGGCATAACTCTTTTGTCGACTACGAGCGGTTTCTAAACGCTTCTTGATTTGCACGATCTTTTCGGAAGTTTCATGAATAAGTTCAGGACCAGTTAATTGTCTGTCCTCGAGTTCATCCCAACACAACGGAGATCTACATTTGCGACCGTATAAAGCTTCGAATGGTGCAGCTTTAATACTAGAGTGATAGCTGTTGTTGTAAGAAAACTCGACTAAAGGTAGGTGTTTATCCCACCCTTTACCGAAATCGATAACACATGCTCGTAGCATATCCTCTAAAGTTTGGATAGTTCGTTCACTTTGACCGTCCGTTTGCGGATGATAAGCTGTACTCATGTCGAGTCGAGTTCCAAGAGACGCTTGCAAGGATTTCCAGAAATTGGAAGTAAATTGACTATCGCGATCCGAGATAATAGAAGTAGGGACACCATGACGAGTAACAATCTCTTTAACATAGAGTCGAGCTAACTTTTCCATTCTGTCAGTCTCTTTGATTGGTATGAAATGTGCAGACTTAGTGAGACGATCAACTATGACCCAAATCGTATCATTGCCATTTGCAGTCTTAGGCAATTTTGTGATAAAGTCCATAGCTATACCATCCCACTTCCACTGTGGAATATCGGGTTGAGTTAGAAGGCCAGAAGGCTTTTGGTGCTCGGCTTTGACTTTCGAACAAGTAAGACACTTACTCACATAAGTAGCAATGTCGCCTTTCATGTTGGGCCACCAGTAGAACTCTTTCACATCCTGATACATTTTACTAGAACCGGGATGAATAGAATACCTAGTCTTATGTGCTTCATCCAAGACTAGTTCACGGAGATTACCATAACGAGGAACCCAAATTCGATTACCAAAGTATCTTGTACCATTGGACTTAACTTGCAGTTGGTTTTCGAAATTTATAGGTCCTTCTCCTTCGATAAGTGTAGGTTTGATAGCTTCAACTTGAACTTCGCAGATTCGAGAGATGAGATTCGATTTGATCTTAAGATTCAAGGCACGAACACGCCTAACTTCGTCCTTTCGACTTAGAGCATCGGCAACTACATTTGCCTTTCCCGGATGATACTTTAGTTCACAATCATAATCATTTAACAATTCGAGCCATCGTCTCTGTCTCATGTTTAGCTGTTTCTGATTAAAGACATGCTGAAGACTCTTATGGTCGGTGAATATCGTAAACTTAGTACCGTATAGATAATGTCGCCACATCTTCAGAGCGAATACCACAGCACCTAACTCCAAATCGTGTGTGGTGTAATTAACTTCATGTTTCTTTAATTGTCGGGAGGCATAAGCGATAACCTTCTTGCGTTGCATTAGAACACAACCGAACCCTTGTTTCGAGGCATCGCAGTAGACAACAAAATCGTCGGAACCTTCAGGTAAAGATAAGATCGGAGCAGTGGTCAACTTCTCTTTTAGAATCTTAAATGCAGACTCTTGTTCTTCGGACCACTCGAATTTCTTCCCTTTGTGAGTTAACTTGGTGAGAGGCTTTGCAAGAAGAGAAAAATCTTTAATAAATCTTCGGTAGTAACCGGAAAGTCCCAAAAATTGGCGAATATGCTTCGCAGTCTTTGGCACTTCCCAATTCTGAACAGCGGTGATTTTAGCGGGATCGACATGTATTCCATTACTATCTACAACATGTCCAAGGAATTGTATGGTTCTAAGCCAAAACTCACACTTAGAAAATTTTGCGTAGAGTTTTTCTTTTCTTAAGAGTTCAAGAATCAATCGTAAATGTTGCTCATGTTCTTTCTCGCTTTTAGAATAGATCAAGATGTCGTCGATAAAAACAATAATGAATTTATCAAGGTAAGGCTTGCAAACACGGTTCATAAGATACATAAATACGGCTGGAGCATTGGTTAAACCGAAAGGCATAACACAAAATTCGTAATGTCCGTATCGGGTGCGGAATGCAGTCTTAGGAATGTCAGACTCCTTGACTCTGAGCTGGTGATAACCGGATCTTAAATCAATCTTAGAATAAACGCTTGACCCTTGAAGTTGGTCGAATAGATCATCAATGCGAGGTAACGGGTAACGATTCTTTATGGTAAGCTTGTTGAGCTCTCGGTAATCAATACACATTCTCAATGTACCATCCTTCTTTTTGACAAATAAGACAGGAGCTCCCCACGGGGACGAACTTGGACGAATAAAACCTAGATCCAAAAGTTCTTGGAGTTGGTTAGAAAGTTCCTTCATTTCGGAAGGTGCTAAACGATACGGTGCTTTAGCAATGGGTGCAGCACCTGGAGATAAATCGATTTGAAATTCAACTTGACGAGGCGGTGGAAGACCAGGGAGATTTTCGGGAAACACATCGGGAAAATCTTTAACAACCGGGACATTTTCAATACGCGTTTCTTCGAATTCGATCATTTTAACGTGAGCTAGTATGGCGGAGTAACCTTTCACAAGGTACTTACGGGCTTTAAGACATGAGATGATATTAAGATTGGAACAACTCCGTTTGCCTTGGATAATAAGAGTTTCTCCACTTCCTAACGGAATTTGAACGGTCTTATCGAAACACATGATGGCTGCTCTCAATGGACCTAACCAATCCATTCCAACCACTACATCGAAACTACCTAGCTCGACCGGCAAAAGGTCTATCTTGAATTCCTTATCGGCTAGAATTAGGTTGCAGTTTTTATATATTTTATCAACTTTCATTAACTTCCCATTAGCCACTTCTACTAATCGTCTGGTTTGTAGGGTTTGGGGCTTTTCAGTAAAAAGGGTGCAAAACTCATTTGACACATAACTCTTATCGGCTCCCGTATCAAATAAAATAGTGGCATAATAATTATTGACGAGGTACGTACCGGTAATGACCTCATCCTCATCACTGGCTTCTGCAGCAGTAATCACAAAAGCACGACCTTTGGCAGTAGCATTTGCTCCAGTAGCTGGAGTATTTTTCTTCTTTGGACAATTCGGGCTAATATGCCCCTTTTCACCACAAGTATAGCATGTTGGAGGAGCTCTAGCCGGAACAATGGATCTATTCTGAGGTAGGGTTCTACAAGTCTTTGCAGCATGGCCTATCTTCTTACATATTGTACACACAACAGTGCACTTTCCCGGATGATGCCTTTCACATTTAGAACAAAACGGACTAGTACCCTGATAACCGGGTCTCGTACCATTTCCCGGTTTCTTGTTAACATTTTGAGCTGAACCCTGAGATGGTTCAAATTTCCTCTTATTGTCACCGTTTTTAACTTCGACTTGTTTATTAGCCGAAACTCTCCAACGTTTAGCCATCATTAAACTCTGTGCCATGTGGATCACAGCATCCACAGTAACCTTCTCGGCAGAAATCACATTCCCTTGAACATCCTCGGGTAGACCCTCGATATACCGCTCTATCCTTCGGGCTTCAGTTGGGAACATTTCGGGACATAAGGTAGAAAGCTCCAAAAAACGATTGGTATAACTTTCGATATCGGTTCCTTTAACTCTGAGTTCCCAGTACTCAGCTTCGAGCTTTTGGACTTGACTTCTTGGGCAAAACTTAGTGATCATCATGCCTTTGAGTTCATCCCATGGAGTAGTATTAGCATTATCTATTCCCACAGATTTGGCATGAGCAATCCACCATGTCATAGCATTGCCAGTGAGTGAACTTGTGGAAAACTTCACTCGATCATTATCTCCGCAGTTACAGATACGGAAGATTGATTCTAGCTTTTCAAACCATCGGACCAGTTCTACGGCTTCTTCTTTTCCACTAAAAGTGGGTGGGCTACAGTTCTTAAAATCTTTATAGGAGCAAGTTTTAGAAGGAACATTATGATTGTTGTTGTTATTGTTATTGCCTTGGGCGGCCGCTAGCAGCAATTGAAATTGCTCAGTAGAAAGAGTGACATTTGGTATAAGATTGTTGTTGTTGTTGTTGTTACCACGAGTTGAGTGAGCCATTGATCTTCAAAACATAAATACATTATTAGTTGAAGAATCAAGATGTTATAAGTTTACAATCATGATTTATAACATTTTCACAACACACATAGGTGAATAAGACAATATGCTTAAATAAACACTTAACATTATTGGAAACGAGGCATTATATAAGCCTTTATTACACGAGTTTGGAATGGAAAAAGTTTAGGCATAAGCCTTTACATAGATGGGTAAATGGAAAATAGGAAAACAAAAGATAGGTTTTAGTTCTTCTTTTTCTCGTTCTCAGCTTCCTTCATAAATTTCTCTATCTTTTCATTTTTCTCCTTTTGTTTCTCGTGAAGGTATTCAAAATTATCGTAAAGGTTAGTGATGCGGCTGTTGACAAAGTTGTTGTTGAAATCCTTGATAGCCAGTTGATGATTGATTCGGTTTTTCTCTATTTTCATCTTAGACTCAACTAGTTCTTGGAGGTAGGCAATAGATTGCTTTCCCCAACGGGTATTCCGTTCTTCCTCAGTCTTCACTTTCATTACTGTCTCCATTACTTTGTCCATGTTATTTTTCACAAGTTTTTCTAGTTTTTCAGTTTGAGAGTCGAAGGACTCTTTGATGATTTCTTTCAAGATTGTGTTTTCTTTTTCTAGGTTGTTTAGACGCATTTCTATCCGAGCAACTTGGCGCCTACTATACTCTTTATTCTTATCACAACTTCGCTGAAGGTTGAGGATATCAGACTTCACCCTTACGTGTTCCATGTTATTACAAAATAATGGATCGGCTTCTCTAGTGGCGGCGGGTTCGGGTTGTTTTCTCTTTCGAGATGAGTTTTCAGATGATTCTTTAATAGGCTCTTCTTCAGGCTTATAACCTGAGAAGTCACTATCGTAGTTAGGGAGGTCTTGAAGAGTATTCCGTTTGGGAGTATTCATCGGTTGATGAGAGTCAGTAGTATTGGCATGATGTTTTCCTTTGCTTTCATTTCTCGGGGTTGGATAATATTCGGGAGACCCACGCGAGTTGTAACGAGTGTTCGGGCTATAGTTCATTGGTGGTGAAGGAGGACTATAAAGTGGGCTTCGAACTGATTTTTCGGTAGAAGATCCTTCAGTATCTTTCTCAGCTGGTTTGAAAAGAGTCATTTTGTTTATTTGATGATAGCTTGACATCCTAACATTAAGATAGAGATTTTGATTAGATTTTTAAGCTAAGATTGTAAAGAATGAGAGGTAGGGTTGAACTCTTTGCTTTAACATTCTAAGGTAATCCTAAGTGCTTTAAAGTCTAAGGCAGGAAAGGTTATAGTTTCCTAGATCGCTAAGGTACCCTAGCTAACAAGTAAGGCACACATAAAATGCAATCCTGATTCTCTATAACAGCCTGGTTATGCTCTGATACCAATCTGTAACGTCCTCCCAATAGGGTCTGGAAGAAACGTTACTAATATCAAATAAACCAACATATTATAATACGAGAACAAATAATATATGAATAAAACCAAATTTTGCAGCGGAAGGATTAATAATGTCGTTACAAGAATTATAAATTGTTCAAATGCAGAAAAGTAAATATGCGATAAGTCTTGATCCTAGCCAAGTAAGTCATCACATAAGCAGTAGATATAGAGGTCCTGATCATTCAGTACCTGAGACAAACATGCTAAAAGTGTCAACCAAAAAGGTTGAGTGAAATTCATAGGTTTAACAAATATGATTGACCGTTTGTTCTTAGACCACAAGATTTGTTATAAAAGTAGATCACACAGATCCAAAAGTAGTACTGATTCGTGATATTTTAGACTAAACGTTTGTTTTGTTGCCCCGATGATAAGTTGGCAGTACCTTATCACCATGTTTAAATCATTATTAAGTAATACAAAGACATCGCGGTCAAATGTATCGGGGACGTTACTCCCGATAGGCCTACCCCCAATAATTAAGAATGCCTTATCCTGAAAGCAGTTAAAAAATATCACTGTAGGGTCTTAGTAGCATAAGCTAGTCATAGTACAGTTTAGGTTCGTACTTGTGTCTAAGTTGTTTAAAGTATAAAAGCAGCATGTGTCTCACCCCAGTAAGTATAAAAAGTGCTATAGCAATAAGAGTGGGGCTATAAAAGTCACCTTAGTAATTCGGTGAGTGAAAGTATTCCTTAAAGAGAAAATATGGATGATCGAAGCACAGAGAAGTCAACCTAAGAATAAGTTGAGAATAGTTTAGATGTTTTGCCCGTATTATGATAAGTGTAAGTATTTTCTTTTATAGTAAGTTTAAAGAAGGTTTATCGTTTTGGAAAGGCTTTTCATACTAGACAAGCTTCCAATCTAACACTTTCAATTTAAAATGGCCTTTTCAGGTCATAGGTTTCTGAGCCACAGGATCCTTTAACTCGGTAATCCAAACTCTCCGCCTAGACTTTCGAGCGTCCATCCACTCGAGAAAGATCAAGATCTATACCCATCTAATATACCGTTCCAATACGTTTTTAGGTGCGTATAGAAATACAACACTTTATATACTTTACTTATAAGTGTTTAATATATATATATTATATATATGTAAGGATACATATATATATATATATATATATATATATATATATATATATATATATATATATATATATATATATATAGTTTAAATTATGTTTTAGATCAATATAAGCACTAATAATTATCTAATGATGCTAACAAGTGTTTTATTGATTTCATAACAGTAAGTAACTTGTATAAAACATAATAAAAATTTTCTATACATTAATATTAAGTTTTGTGTATTAAATATTACTTTTTATAATTATTTTAATAGTTAAAATGAAAATAAATAGGTAAACAAGTTTAACACCACATCTTATATTTTTCTTAGGTTCTACTGATCAAAATAAACTTAGGAAAATTTTATAAATTTTTGTTATAGTGTAAAAGTATTTATTGCTAATTTCTTTTTCGGTTTGCAATAAATCAAAGTTTATAAAGTAATAATTATTAAATCAACTAAATTAATTCAACCAATAATTTTCGTGAGCTTATATTAGTATATTAAGCTTAGAAAAATTATTTGTATAATTATATTAATAGTTTAATTATTTAATTCAACTTTTGTATTGTTATTAGTTTAAATTCGAAATTAACTAGAAATATATATTCATTAATTCAAAAAAATAATTTTTATAACTTTCTTAATAGTTCCAAAGTAGTTTCTATTAATTATTGTAGTCATAAAAATATTATACCATTTAGTTCTCTTTTTATTTTTAAAAACACTGTTTTCGGCTACTGTAGCAAAACTAAAGAAAATACAAATTAATTATTTAAAATGACAATTAAATCAAAAATTAATTTTTATAATTACTTGTATAACATATGTGATAAGCGAAAATTGTAAAAACATATATATATAATCGTTTACTATTTATTTATTATATATCTATATATACCGAATATAAAAAAAATCAGTTTTTGATTTTTAATAAATATAAATTCGAATGTATAATTCATAAAAATAATTTTTATAGTCATTAGGATACTTAATACTAATTATCATGTATTTACATTATTTATTATAATTAATTTCATATTTATTTGGTATTTAACATAAAACTAGCACAAAAATATGATAAAAACTAAATAAAAACTATAAAAATAATATAGAGAACTTACAAAAATAATTTTTGCAGAGGTTTGAGAGAGAATTCTTCAAGTTTTTGGTGTACAAAATTTGTGAACTAGGCTATGGTATTTATAGTTACAATTTTTGGTAAAGAGAAAATAAAAAAATACAAAAGTTTATATAAAAAAATAACTAGTGTCTTGTAAAAAAAATTAAAAGTATTTATGTCCAGTCATGCCACCATTTCAAAATATAAATAAATAAAAGTAAAGTTAAAAGTAGGAATAAAATAAATAAAAGTGGATCTAGATCTAGTTTATATATAAAAAAATACTACTTTTTAAAATATATATATATATATATATATATATATATATATATATATATATATATATATATATATATATATATATATATATATATATATATATATATATATATATATATATATATATATATATATATATATATATATATATATTTCATAGTTCTAAAAATGTTAACTAACTAAATTTCTATTTTTATTTAATTATTAAATACAAATTTTGATAAATATAAATATATATTCGGTATTTATAAAATTATAATTACTAAATGTGGTTTTTATTTAATTAAATTATTACTTTATAATTTTATTAGTTTTATATATGTTACTACATTTATATATACTTGTATTTATTAATTGTATAATATATTAACTAAATACAAAATTAATATAAGTATTTTATAAGTAATCATGTTATGACATAAATTTTTTTTTATAAAAATTCTTACGCGTACGTTGTTGAATAAAATTTATTATTCGTTTAACGTTCGTTAATTTCGTATGTATATAACGACCTTTTATTAGTACTTAGAGTTTATTCATTATACTTAAATCTTTTGTTCGGGCATTATATAGATGGAAAAATGAGGGTCGTTATAAATATGAAATCATAGCAATTTGATTCACTCAAAACGGATTTAAAATGAAGAAGTTATGGGTAAAAAAAAGATTGGTTATTTTTGCTTGTTGTAACTACGTGAAAATTGGTAACAAATCTATATTAATCATATCCTAGCTAACTTATATTGTATTATACATGTATTCTAATATATTATATAATCTTGGGATACCATAGACACGTATGCAAATGTTTTGACATATCATATCGACCCATCTATATATATTATTTGGAACAACCATAGACACTCTATATGCAGTAATGTTGGAGTTAGCTATACAGGATTGAGGTTGATTCCAAAAATATATATAGTTTGAGTTGTGATCTAGCCTGAGACGTGTATACACTGGGTCGTGGATTGATTCAAGATAATATATATCGATTTATTTCTGTACATCTAATTATGGACAACTAGTTGTAGGTTACTAACAAGGACAGCTGACTTAATAAACTTAAAACAGTAAAACGTATTAAAAATGTTGTAAATATATTTTGAACATACTTTGATATTTATGTACATATTTATTATAGGTTCGTGAATCGACCAGTGGCCAAGTCTTACTTCCCGACGAAGTAAAAATCTGTGAAAGTGAGTTATAGTCCTACTTTTAAAATCTAATATTTTTGGGATGAGAATACATGCAGGTTTTATAAATGATTTACAAAATAGACACAAGTACGTGAAACTACATTCTATGGTTGAATTATCGAAATCGAATATGCCCCTTTTTATTAAGTCTGGTAATCTAAGAATTAGGGAACAGACACCCTAATTGACGCGAATCCTAAAGATAGATCTATTGGGCCTAACAAACCCCATCCAAAGTACCGGATGCTTTAGTACTTCGAAATTTATATCATATCCGAAGGGTGTCCCGGAATGATGGGGATATTCTTATATATGCATCTTGTTAATGTCGGTTACCAGGTGTTCACCATATGAATACTTTTTATCTCTATGTATGGGATGTATATTTAAATATGAAATCTTGTGGTCTATTATTATGATTTGATAATATATAGATTAAACCTATAACTCACCAACATTTTTGTTGATGTTTTAAGCATGTTTATTCTCAGGTGATTATTAAGAGCTTCCGCTGTTGCATACTAAAATAAGGACAAGATTTGGAGTCCATGCTTGTATGATATATTGTAAAAACTGCATTCAAGAAACTTATTTTTGATGTAATATATTCTTATTGTAAACCATTATGTAATGGTCGTGTGTAAACGGTATATTTTAGATTATCATTATTTGATAATCTACGTAATGCTTTTAAACCTTAATCGATAAAATAAAGGTTATGGTTGTTTTAAAAATGAATGCAGTCTTTGAAAAACGTCTCATATAGAGGTCAAAACCTCGCGACGAAATCAATTAATATGGAACGTTTATAATCAATATGAACGGGACATTTCAGTTGGTATCCGAGCGTTGGTCTTAGAGAACCAGAAAATTGCATTAGTATGTCTTACCGAGTTTGTTAGGATGCATTAGTGAGTCTGGACTTCGACCGTGTTTTTCTTCAAAAACGATTGCTTAACATTTTTTTTGTTGGAAACTATATATTATTAACATGTAAATATTATGTGATATATTAATCTCTTAACGTGTTTGATATTGTGTGATAGATGTCTACCTCTAGTACAAATCCCATTGATTCACCTAATAATAATGAAGAGTCGAATATATTTTGGGAAGATTCACAAATTTCCGAAGAGGAACTGGAAGAGGAGGAACCGGAAGAGGAGGAACCGGAAGAAGAGGAACCAGAAGAGGATGAATCGGAAGAGGAGGAACCAGAAGAAGAAGTGGTTTCGGAGGAAGAAATATTGATACCTATAGTAAATCAATTAAATAAAAGAAAATCCTCATCCAACGGACCAATGTTAATAATGGTCAATGGTGTTTCCGCCGAGGAAGCAAAATATTGGGAAGATTACCAATTTTCCGATGAATCGGATCCCGATGAGGATTCCGATGATGTTATAGAAATTATCTCAACCCAATTTAATAAAGCAAAAGAAAATAATAAGGGAAAAGGTATAAAAATAGAGAAACCCGATTCCAACCCCGATGAACTTTATATGTATCGACAACATCCGTATTTCCTAAAATGTAACAATGACCCGGGAACCTCTAAATCACCAGGTTTTTCTAAACCATTATGGAAAACGACGGCTCGTATTAGAGGAACACCATATATTCCTAGAAAATTAGGAAAACGAACCAAGTCCGAAGAAGAAGAAACCAGTGATTCAGATTAGAAGGTTGTAATCATGTTGTGTATTATATGTATTGTAGTGTGCTTGTACTTTTATGTTCTATGTAAAAATTGCTTGTATTGTTTGTTAATTATCTTTTACGAATCTAATCCTTGTCTATTTTACAGTATAAAAACAAAATGGATGTTAAGGGTAGACAACCGAATATTTTAGAAGACCTACCAGAGGATATGATTGAGGAAATCTTGTCTAGAGTCGGTCAGAATTCATCAGCACATTTAGTTATGGCGAAATTAACTTGTCAAACATTTGAAAGACTTTCCAGAAATGTCTTAGTTTATAAAAGGCTTTCCTTTGATAGGTGGGGTATATCACATTGGGGAGACCGTAAGTTATGCAGTGTTTTCTTTAAAGCATTAAATGCGGGGAACCCAAATGCAATTTTACGCTACGGGTTAAGAACCTATTTTGACTCAACATATCCCAACATAGGATTTCGTGAATTAGAATAAGCTTCTAACATGCAACATAAAGAAGCATGTTATGCTTATGGGTTATTGATGTTCGCTTCTTACCAAAGTGAAAAAAAGAACATCGGATTGCAACTTTTAAATAAAACCTTCCCACAAGTGACAGATTCAGTAGTTGGGGTGAGAAACAAGGTTTTTAGATTATTAAGGGGCTGTTGGACATTACGAAACCCTCGTCCTTTTGACGACATTACAACATGCTGCCTAGCCAATGGTCATAACTGTTATTTTCCACAAAACCAAGGATGGGAAGTCGTCTTAGTAAAACCAGAATGCATGACTTGTTTCTGGACTTATGAATTACATGTCTTTATTTCCTTTGCTGAACAACTTGTGTATTAACTAGATTTATCTTCAAAACTGTCCTGTATCATAGTGTACTATATTTCATGTTATATGTAATATAGCGAAGTTGTAAGTTTGAAGAATATTTGTATGTGATATATTATTATAATCAGTTTTTCATATGAAATTGTAGTAGTTGAATTGTATATTAGCTACTAACTATGAACTTAACGGGTAGGGAGTACCCGATTTTAAACTTATAAAACGCTAATATAAAGAAAAAGCTTTTATAAATGAGTTCATATTATGCTACGAGATACTATTGACTACTCTTAATATTCTGTATGATTAACTTGTTTCATTTGACTATTTTGAAGGAAATGGCACCGACTACTAGACACACCTTGAATATGTGCGAAGAGGAATTTCGTGCCTTTCTTGCTTCAAACATAGCCGCAGTACAGGCCGCGCTACATACCAACAATAACTCTGAATCTAGAAATACAGCTAACGGCGCAAGAAATCGTGTAGGATGCTCCTACAAGGAATTCACTGCCTGCAAACCTTCAGAATTTGATGGGACCGAAGGACTAATCGGATTGAAACGGTGGACCGAGAAAGTTGAATCGGTGTTTTCCATAAGTAAGTGTGCTGAAGGGGACAAAGTGAAGTACGCTACGCATACCTTCACAGGTATTGCGTTAACATGGTGGAATACCTATCTAGAGCAAGTGGGACAAGATGCTGCTTACGCACTACCGTGGTCAGCATTCAAGCACTTGATGAACGAGAAGTACCGTCCCAGAACCGAGGTCAATAAGCTCAAGTCAGAACTTAGAGGGTTACGAACACAGGGATTCGATATTACTTCGTATGAAAGATAATTCACAAAATTGTGCCTATTGTGTCCGAGAGCGTTCGAAGATGAGGAAGAGAAAATCAACGCGTTTGTGAAAGGGTTTCCGGAGAGAATCCAAGAAGATATAAGTTCACACGAGCTTGCCTCCATATAAAAGGCATGTAGAATGGCTCACAAACTAGTGAACCAGATTGAGGGAAGAATTAAAGAACAGGCGACCGAAGAGGCCAACGTTAAGTTAGTCAAAAGAAAGTGGGAGGAAAACGGTGATAAGAGTCACCAAAACAACAATAACTATCCCAACAATCGCAACATCAATCGCAACTACAACAAACGGCACAACAACAACAACAACTACAACAATCATCCCAACAACAATAACAATTGCAACAACAACAATCAGAAGCAGCTATGCCAAAGGTGTGAAAAGTATCACTCGGGGTTTTGCACCAAATTTTGCAACAAGTGTAAAAGAAATGGTCATAGCGCGGCGAAGTGTGAGGTCTACGGACCAGGGGTTAACAGAATGGCAGGAACATGTGGTGTCGGAAAGAGTAATGGCGGAGCAAGTAGTGTCGGAGCAAGTTATGCCAATGTAGTTTGTTATAAATGTGGAAAACCGGGCCACATTATTAGAAATTGCCCGAACCAGGAGAACACGAATGGACAAGGCCGCGGAAGAGTTTTCAATATTAATGCGGCAGAGGCACAGGAAGACCCGGAGCTTGTTACGGGTACGTTTCTTATTGACAATAAATCTGCTTATGTTTTATTTGATTCGGGTGCGGATAGAAGCTATATGAGTAGAGATTTTTGTGCTAAATTAAGTTATCCATTGACGCCATTGGATAGTAAATTTTTACTCGAATTAGCAAACGGTAAATTAATTTCAGCAGATTATATATGCCGGAATTGAGAAATTAAACTGAGTAGCGAAATATTTAAGATTGATTTGATACCAGTAGAGTTAGGGAGTTTTGATGTAATAGTCAGCATGGACTGGCTGAAGGAGATGAAAGCAGAGATCGTATCTTACAAAAATGTAATTCCCATTGTACGAGAAGAAGGAGAACCCTTAATGGTGTACGGAGAAAAGGGCAACACGAGCTACATCTTATTAGTAATTTGAAGGCACAAAAACTAATAAGAAAAGGTTGCTATGCTGTTCTAGCACACGTCGAGAAAGTACAAACTGAAGAAAAGAGCATCAGTGATGTTCCCGTCGCAAAAGAATTTCCCGATGTATTTCCAAAAGAATTACCGGGATTACCCCCACATCGATCCGTTGAATTTCAAATAGACCTTGTTCCAGGAGCTGCACCAATAGCTCGTGCTCCTTACAGACTCAGCGAGATGAAAGAACTGCAAAGCTAACTGCAAGAACTATTAGAACGTGGTTTCATTCGACCAAACACATCACCATGGGGAGCTCCTATTTTGTTTGTCAAGAAGAAGGATGGTACATTTAGGTTGTGTATTGACTATAGAGAGTTGAATAAACTTACCATCAAAAACCGTTATCCACTACCGAGAATTAACGACTTATTTGATCAACTACAAAGCTCGTCTGTTTATTCGAAGATCGATTTATGTTCTGGATATCATCAAATGCGAGTAAAGGAGGATGATATTCCAAAAACCGCTTTTAGGACGCGTTATGGTCATTACGAGTTTATGGTTATGCCATTTGGATTGACTAACGCACCAGCTGTGTTCATGGACCTTATGAACCGAGTGTGTGGGCCATATCTTGACAAGTTTGTCATTGTTTTCATCGATGACATACTTATTTACTCAAAGAATGATCAAGAGCAAGAAGAACATTTGAGAAAAGTGCTAGAAGTATTGAGGAAAGAAAAACTGTACGCTAAGTTTTCAAAGTGTGCATTTTGGTTGGAAGAAGTTCAATTCCTCGGTCACATAGTGAACAAAGAAGGTATCCAGGTGGACCCGGCAAAGATCGAAACCGTTGAAAAGTAGGAAATCCCGAAAACTCCGAAACACATACGCCAGTTTTTAGGACTAGCTGGTTACTACAGAAGGTTCATCCAAGACTTTTCCAGAATAGCAAAACCCTTAACTGCATTAACGCATAAAGGGAATAAATTTGAATGGAAAGATGAGCAAGAGAAAGCGTTTCAATTGTTAAAGAAAAAGTTAACTACGGCACCTATATTGTCATTGCCTGAACGGAATGATGATTTTGTGATTTATTGTGACGCATCAAAGCATGGTCTCGGTTGTGTATTAATACAACGAACGAAGGTGATTGCTTATGCGTCTAGACAATTGAAGATTTATAAGCAAAATTATACGACTCACGATTTGGAATTGGGTGCTGTTGTTTTTGCATTAAAGACTTAGAGGCATTATTTATAAGGGGTCAAAAGTATTATATATACCGACCACAAAAGTTTCCAACATATATTTAATCAGAAGCAACTGAATATGAGACAACGCAGGTGGATTGAACTGTTGAATGATTATGATTTTGAGATTCGATACCACCCGGGGAAGGTGAATGTGGTAGCTGACGCTTTGAGTAGAAAGGACAGAGAACCTATACGGGTAAAAGCTATGAATATAATTATTCGTACTAACCTTACTGCTCAAATAAAGGAGGCACAACAGGGGGTTGTAAAAGAAGGAAAGTTGAAGAATGAGATACCCAAAGGATCAGAGAAACATCTTAATATTCGGGAAGACGGAACCCGATATAGGGCTGATAGAATTTGGGTACCAAGGTTTGGAGATGTGAGAGAAATGGTAATTAAGGAAGCACATAAAACCAGATATTCAATACATCCCAGAGCGGGGAAGATGTATAAAGATCTCAAGAAACACTTTTGGTGGCCGGGTATGAAAGCCGATATTGCTAAATATGTAGGAGAATGTTTGACATGTTCTAAAGTCAAAGCTGAATATCAGAAACCATCAGGTCTACTACAACAACCTGAAATCCCGGAATGGAAATGGGAAAACATTACCATGGATTTCATTACTAAATTGCCAAGGACTGCAAGTGGTTATGATACTATTTGGGTAATAGTTGATCGTCTCACCAAGTCAGCACACTTCCTGCCAATGAGAGAAGATGACAAAATGGAGAAGTTGGTGCGATTGTATTGAAGGAGGTTGTCTCCAGACATGGAATACCCGTCTCTATTATCTCCGATAGGGATGGTAGATTTGTTTCAAGGTTCTGGCAGAAGTTGCAACAAGCATTGGGGACTCGTCTAGACATGAATACTGCCTATCATCCACAAACTAATGGGCAGAGCAAAAGGATGATACAAATGCTTGAAGACATGCTACGAGCATGTGTTATTGATTTCGAAAACAGTTGGGATCGACACCTACCGTTAGCAGAATTTTCCTACAACAACAGTTATCATTCTATTATTGAGATGGCGCCGTTTGAGGTACTTTATGGTAGAAAGTGCAGGTCTCCGATTTGTTGGAATGAAGTGGGGGATAGACAGATTACGGGTCCGGAGATAATACAAGAAACTACCGAGAAAATCATCCAAATTCAACAACGATTGAAAACCGCCCAGAGTCGACAAAAGAGCTACGCGAACAGTAAAAGAAAAGATATAGAGTTTGAAATTGGAGAAATGGTCATGCTTAAGGTTTCACCTTAGAAAGGCATTGTTCGATTTGGTAAACGGGGGAAACTAAATCCAAGGTACATTGGACCATTCAAGATTATAGATCGTGTCGGACCAGTAGCTTACCAACTGGAGCTACCTCAACAACTCGCGGCTGTACATAACACTTTCCACGTCTCGAATTTGAAGAAATGTTTTACTAAAGAAGATCTCACTATTCCGTTGGATGAAATCCAAATCAATGAAAAACTTCAATTCATTGAAGAACCCGTCGAAATAATGGATCGTGAGGTTAAGAGACTTAAGCAAAATAAGATACCGATTGTTAAGGTTCGATGGAATGCTCATAGAGGACCCAAGTTCACCTGGGAGCGTGAAGATCATATGAAGAAGAAATACCCGCATCTATTTCCAGAAGATTCGTCAACACCTTCAACAGCTTAAAATTTCGGGACGAAATTTATTTAACGGGTAGGTACTGTAGTGACCCGAACTTTTCCATGTTTATATATATTAATTGAGATTGATATTTACATGACTAAATGTTTCCAACGTGTTAAGCAATAAAACTTGTTAAGACTTGATTAAATGAAATAAGTTTCATATAGACAATTGATCACCCATGTTGACCGGCGATTCACGAACGTTACAAAATTGTAAAAACTACATGTTGTGGTATATATATAGACATATATATATGGTTGACATAAGATTATGATGAGTAAGTATCACACTAAGTATATTAACAATGTGTGATATACATAAGAAATGAGATTACTAAGTTAAGAAACTCGAAATGATATATATAACGATTATCGTTATGATAACGTCTACTAAATACATATGTATCATATTAAGATATTGATACACTATATTTAACATGATAAAATGATATTTAAATATATCATTAAGTGTGTTAACAATGAACTACATATGTAAAAACAAGACTACTAACCCAAGAATTACGAAACGAGACTTATATGTAACGATTATCGTTGTAACGATATTTTAATGTATATATCATATTAAGAGATATTCATACATCATAATATCATAATAATATAATAATTTAACATCTCATTTGATATAATAAACATTGGGTTAACAACGTTAATTGAGATCGTTAACTTAAAGGTTTCAAAACAACACTTACATGTAACAACTAACGAAGACTTAACGACTCCATTAGAATGTATATACATGTTGTGTTTTGATATGTATTCTTACACTTTTGAAAGACTTCAAGACACATATCAAAATACTTCTACTTAACAAAAATGCTTAAAATTACATCCTCGTTCAGTTTCATCAACAATTCTACTCGTATGCACCCGTATTCGTACTCGTACAATACACAGCTTTTAGATGTATGTACTATTGGTATATACACTCCAATGATCAGCTCTTAGCAGCCCATGTGAGTCACCTAACACATGTGGGAACC